>NW_020799091.1:46573575-46583549 GCF_003259725.1 Athene cunicularia
AGGTAACTAGGCACCACTCAGCCACTCAGTCATTCCTCTCCATTATCCTGATGGGATGGGGAAGAGCATTGGGGAAAAATAAAGTAAGACTCATGGGTCGAGATAAGAACAGCTTAATAATTGAAATAAATTATTATTATTATTATTATTATTATTATTATTATTATTATTATTGTTAATAATAATAATGAAAAGGAAGATAAGAGAAATAAAACCCAAGAAAGACTGATGCACAATGCAATTGCTTACCACCTGCTGACTGATGCCCAGTCAGTCCTCAAACAATGATCTGCACTCCCCCCAGCCAGCTCCCCCAGGTATATGTATTAAGGATGATGTTGTACAGTATGGAATATCCCTTCAGTTAGTTCAGGTCAGCTGTCCTGGCCATGCTCCTTCCCAGCCTCTTATACACCTGCTTGCTGGCAGAGCATGAAAAACTGAAAAAATCCTTAGAATAGGCCCTACTTAGCAACAACTAAAACATCAGTATGTTACCAATATCATTCTCACACTAAATCCAAAACACAGCACTGTAAATGATACTAGGAAGAAAATTAACTGTATCCCAGCTGAAATCAGGACACATTTAGAGACACCCACTTTAAATGCTGTTATGGTCATTTTACTGATTTTTCCTACATAAGCTTCGTACAAGAATTTGTGTTTCTCCTATTGAAGTTCATATTGCTTATTCATTGAGCTAATTATGGAAACAGCATGTGAGTTGACTGTAAGTACCTCATGTTTGGTTTTTATGCTACCTGCCTTTTTGTCAGACATGTGAGTCATGTTTTCTGCTAGTTGTATGATAGAATTTTATTAGTCTGAGAATGAAAAACATGTCACAGGCATTTAAAATCTGTTTAGAGGATCTGATTAATCTAATAGACGAGCAGATGAGCTATCCTTTCATTCTCTTTCTCTCCCTTCCTCTGCTATATTTCCTGACTCACTAGTGGCTTTTATTATGGCAATTTATCTAGATCTAGCAGAGTTGAAGGGGAATATGGAGGAAGAAGTGCCTCTCTGTGTAGTTAATAGTTACGGTATGACATGAATGGTTGTTTCAGGTTACAGAAAGAGTGATGAAGCTGATACAAGCTTCTAGTAATTGAACTCATTTGAACTGATTCTGTTTTCAATGATAAATGATGTAAATCAGGAGTAGCTCTGGTTGCACATAAAAAACTGGTGAAGGTTTTCTGAAGATCAGGACCAGATACTATCTAAATAATAAACCATAAAATTGAGTGCTTTCACACTTGAAAAGCTATCTGGATATTTGCTATAAGCTTGTGGAAGCTGTAATTATTTAATATTATTAATAGTCAAATGCTGGAATGGACTATTTGTTATGACTGTTGTACTTTCAAAACAATGCAGACGTGATCTAACAAGAAGTACGAAGTAGGAAGTTTCTGAAAAATAAAGCTAGAAACTAAGTTACTACATCAAATGTTTCAAAAGTGACTGATATTTGCTCATTCTTGGATGTCTGAATTGAGACTCATTTAGACATACATTAGACTTCCCTGACATTTTGACCGAATGTATCTCGATACCTTCATTTGGCCTTCTGAGAAAAGCTTAGGTGCATATCTTTATAAATTACCTTTATTTCTAAATACTATACATGTTATTATTATCATTGTCAGGAAAAGTGGGGTAAAAGTGAAAGCAGGGATGGATCAGATAAAAACTAGTACACTCTGAGCAAATATTGAGTGCAGCTGATGATCTGAAGTCCCAAATTTCTGTCTTAAAGAAAACAAAAAGTTTTGCTCAGCAGCTCCATAACATAAAATTTTTGTTTAACTTGAACATTCACTGAGCCATTGCAGTTCTGTCACTGCCTGTGCCCAGAGGAGCTTCACGGTCAGCACAAAAATCAGTGTACAGCCAGAAACTTAATATCACCAGAACACACACAATACAAGGTCACCTACTCACACAGTGCAGACATTGTTTATGAGCTTTCATTTTTCCTGCACAGTGGGTGACCTCCAGTAGATGAGAAAATACTGGGAGATGGGTTAACATGAATTTGAATAGATTTAAGGAAGATAGCCTTTGAAAACGTACTTTTTACCAGTGTTTTACCTTCTAGGACATCCGAATTGGGCAGGAATTGCCTCTGAATACATTTATTTACAACAGTTTAGTAGTCCTTGATCACATCTTTGTGATGTGAATATCCATGGATTATTCTTAAGAGAGCATTTCCTCTCTGCATCCTGGGTGGATGGAAATTATTACTTAGAGCCTTGACTATATCCTTTTACACATCTTTGTGTTCAGTGTTTTCTGATGTCTTTACACTGGTTTATTGCCCTCTAACAAACCAATCTTACATGCACTGTAGAAAAGACTCAAAACCCCCATGTGGCTCTAGATTCCACTTCAGGGAGAACTTGTTTTAAAGTGACAGTTTAGTATACCTAACTTACTGGAAACCTGTTCCTTTATGGGATACAGTTAGGTGTAACTGAACTTTAGATAGTGCAGCATAGAACCTGGAGTCCACAGTTAGGCTTACAGAGTCTTACTATAAGCGAGTGCAAAAAGCTGACTTGTCTGAGTAGTGTCCAAGCCAAACAGTGCACTAGACATATAGAAATAAGAAATACTGATCCCTGACTGGAATCTTAAATTCTGCCTCTATCTATGCCATGAGTTTATGTGAAGAATTGATAGACATTTGTGATTTATGTGAGAGACCCTTTACCTGAAGGCAGGTAATGATGTTGAGTTTTGGTTGGTTTTGTTTTTTTTTTTCCCTCCCAAAGAATTAGTTAAAAGTTAGGCTAAAGTTTTGATTTCTTCTCTGACTGCAAGGCTCAATCACAGCTCCTGCGCTGTTAAAGAAGGCACTAACCTCTGACTGCATGTTACTTTTTATGGGAGAGCATTCCCCTCCTGTTGTGGAAGTTATCTCAGTTGGAAGAAAGAAAACTACAGTTTCTTGATCATAGCACCTGTCCAGCAAGGTTGATTTCTGAGTTTTGATCTCTGCTCCAAGGCCTGTTTCCCTATGTAATACAGTATATTGTATGTTAGTGACCTAGACATTAATGGAAAAAACCCTTCAGTTTGTAACATACAGTTACCCAAAACTCTCAACCTTACCACCATTCTTCTGGGTATATTGAAGAGAATCTTTAAGTTAAGAAAAAATTTCTATTGTTTGCCAAGCTATAAATAGAACATTAAAAAAAAAATAAAAATAGCACTTGCCAGTTGCATGTTAGAGAAAATAGGTAGATAAATCATATGTGCATGTTTGTATATATGTATTTATAGGGCAGGATTTAGTTGCATGTTAATTTTAAAAAGTTGTTTTATATAAAAATGCTTAGAATTTTGTGAACAGCTGCAATAGCAATTAAAGAACACTTCTAAAATTGCCTTTAGCTATCCTAGGCCTTTATAGACTTTCTCCATCAATAGTTTTGGTGCTACTAAATATAAGATAAAATAATCTAAAATCTGCCCACTCCATTTTATAAGGAACAAAAGCAACCATAGAGCCAATTACACTTCTCATTATTTAATATGTCATTATGCAATTTTCTCGTCTAGTGTTCAGTTCTCTAATAAAGTTGTTTGACTTTTCCCATGTGATTTTGCATAATTAAACGTTTCTAATTACAGAACAGATATCTGTCCCTTCACATCTGATCAAAGTAAGATAAATGAGTATTATCTAGCCCTGAGTAATCATTGTTTGGAATAAGATTGTAAAGTGGCCTTCTGCCCCTTTGGAACAGAACAGCTGTTTTCCTAACTTTTCATGCTGTTTTTTGACTATCTGGAGATGTCTGCAAAAAATAACAAATATAATACTAACCTTGACCAAATTTTTAGATTCCATTGCCTTTTCTTTCACTGAGGAAGCCAGTCCACCTATCTTAGACATCTATTGCACTTAAGTATTTTGCAGTCTTTTAAAACAATCTTTTCTGAAGTGAATCCAGGACTTAGCTGCCAACACCTAGGTATATGCATGTAGGGAATCCATCCACAAAAGACAGTAAGATATATCACTTCTGCACTCTTGTCCTCCTACACAGCCCTGCTCTGGACAACCTATGCTTTTCTGAAGCAGTAGCTGGAGATCAGGCGTGGTATAGTACAGCATCTAAAACATCACAAAGGATCCATGTGTTAGTGTCTTAGCAACTGAATCCTGCTACAAATGTCTCAAATGACGGTTGAAAGTCAATAAAGAATGCTTTCAGCAGGTGATATACACCATCAGAATGTAAATATTTATAACAAACTATCAAGACTAGTTAAAAAAAAATATTTACATGTGATTGGAGATTGGATTAGGAGAAAAAGACAAAACGTTAGAAGGACTATAGAGGAATTAATTAAAATTTGAGGAAACTGCAAGAACTCTCTGTGTTAATATAGGTTATATTCCTTGTATTTTTGAGAATGGAACAAAAGATCTGTGAATTTTGCAAACCCTCTGTTGTCAGAGCAAATCTATGTGTGTCCTTCCTCCTGCTAGTGCAAAAGAACAACTGCTTATTAGTCCCCTCTCTCTCAGCTCAAATGTTAGAGGCATGAGAAGGAGATCTAACAGCTCCAGATGTGAATGAGTCATGGATGACAACACATATGAGTGTGCTGAAACTTGCAGGAGTGTAAAGTATTCAACCAGTATATAACTGGGGAATTGACCAAGGGATGGGGGTGGACTGTGGCTAAGAAAAGAAGCTGAGCATTGGGTACCACATGGCGAGCAATTTCATTGTGCATCACTTGCTTTATACTTCTATTACCATTATTGTTATTATTGTTTTCTTCTCTCATTGTGTTGTCTTATTAAACTGTCCTTATTTCAACCCACAAGGTTTTACTTTTTTCTTCCTATTCTCTTCCTTATCCCACCACAGGGGAGAGGAGTGAGTGAGCAGGTGCGAGGTGCTTTGTTGCCTGCTGGTCTTAAAGCAGGACAATTGGTAATAATGAGGAAATAAGACAGCAAACTATTGGTTATTAAAGGAAATCCTCTGTATTGTGAAATGAGTTAAATTTATAGAAGAATGATAAAATATTTTACAATTAAAGAATGCATTATAATGATTACACATAAGAGGACTAAATTAAACTTGCATGGATTCCTTTACTTCACTCCTGACTTTTTCAATCAATGCATTTATTGATTTTTTCCTTTATATAGTTGCTTATATTATGTACAACTATGTCCTTCTGGTTTTAGCTTGTTTCTTAAGAAATGTATGAAATAAGCATAGCTGTAGGGTAAATAAGCCCTGAGTCTCAGCTTCAGTGAAAAATTATTGGATCAGTTTGTCTGCCCACAGATAGGCATCTAAGGCTGTATAATTTTTACTTCAATCTCTTACCTTACCTTCAGCTGCCAGTCCAGAAAGGCATGGGTCTCCTGTAAAGCTATCTTATATTAATTATCCTGTTTTGTCCTTGGATATATTAGAACTTCTCAGGTTACTTTTTTAGTAATTTATTTGAACACCTTGAATCTGACTGGTTGCTGCATCATATCCTGTATGTATATAGAAGGCACCTCTCTAATATTTGACACGGCCACTCCCATTCTTCTCAGACTCTTTTGGTATTATATATTCCCCAGGGAAATGTCCTGTGAAGAGAGGGGGGAAGAGAGGAAGGAGGAGGTGTGTTTCCAGGAAGCCACCAGAGGCAGAGAATATAGAAAGGTGAGAGAACAGAGAATAGAAAGGTGACAGGGGCTGGTGATAAGGCTGAAGGAGAGAAAACATGACAAGCCATGCAGTGAGAATACAAGCTCCCATACCTGGTAGAAGTTAAATTGACTCCTTTTGTTGACCCTTCATTGATAGCCACAGTGACATTAGTCAATGGCTAGAAGAAAATGATACAGCTCCAAGCAACCCCTGGTTCCCCCTTATGCAGGTGTCTCTCTAGCCTGGCCAGAACTTTCTCATTCATAGCTTCATTTCTTGGCCATGACATGTCCAAGATTACATCCTCAGCTCTTTCCAAACTCTAAGGAACAGATTGTGTTCCATGTGCCAACCTACAGGACTCAATCCCACAGTGCACCTGGCAAGAGTGTCCTCCCCAGATGAAGTGTGCTGGGCACACAGTATGCAATGAGTGGGGATGCTTCAGCCCCACTCTCTGTGTTTAATACAAAGAGCATTTCTTTGTAGACACCACAAAGATTATTGTTCTCTATCTTGAATTTTTTTCCTAATACAAAGAGCATTTCTTTGTAGACACCACAAAGATAATTGTTCTCTCTCTTGAATTTTTTTTTTCCTAAAAAATCTGAAGGTATTTTTATTTTTTGATGGAGGGGTAATAACTTCATAATTTATTGCCTGTACCTAGCACAAACTAAATGAAAGTTCTTAGGAGTATCAAAGATTTAAGAAGTAAGTATTATTGGAAACTGTAACTTCACCTTCCTGGGTTTGGCTTTTTTTGGGGAGGCTGGGGAGGTTGCTCTTGTTTTTCTTGGAAATTGTAATTAACAGACTGAGAAAAAATATTTTTTTTTTAAATTTGCATCTCCTGTGTATTTTTGGTTTTGGTGGGTTTTTCAAGTGTTCCATTTTTCCATTCATTAATGGTTTCTTCATTTAACTCTGTTAAAATACAATGCTCAACAGTCTCTCAGAGTCAAGGAATCAGAAAAGTATCCTCAGGTGATTAGATGTGTAAAAGGATAAACTCTGCATGGTATTTAGTTTCAGCCAGCTTTTGTGTGAAGTTTCTTAATAGCAGCAGTTTTGTATTTTGTGTACTTAAAAGTTACACAGATACCTTCGAGGTACTTAATCAAGAAGTGATGTTGTTATGTTTATGGCAGAAATGGACAGAAGTATATGAATACTTGAAACAAGAAGTTAGAGACATGAGAATCAAAAGACTGTGTTAAGTAACCAGCTTTAAAGAACTGCTTAGATGAAAAAAAAAAAAAAAAAATGTTGATCTAAGTCAAGATGGCTATGAAGAGGCCACAAATCAATTCACAAATGGAAAGTTTCTTCACACAGTGGAGTGAAGTTTTGGAACAATGTTTCAAGAGGAAAAACAAATTCTTCCAAGACGCAAATTAAAAGTCCTGTCTTCCTACGGAGTTGTATGTTATTTCGCTAGAAACCTCTTTGGTGCATAACTTCACAAAAACACAGAAAACAAAAATAGATAATACTTCTACTTACTTTCCGATACCACATTACTCATCAAAATCCTCATTTCCCATCCTTGTCCCCTAATTACTGGATTGTATGGAGCACTGATGCAGCTGTTTCCAAATTGTACATGTGCTGACTGATTTCCAGTACTGTGCTGATGAGCTAGCAGGCACTCTAAAAGAAAGATAGATGTCATGATCATATGTCAGATCTTCTGTCACTGGGAGAGCTTAAAGGATCACTGTTCACTTTCAAACTATTTTTTCTTGAAACTTGGTGGAATTTTATATCTTTCAAGACTTTAGTATTAGTTACAATTTGTCAGTGGACTTGAAGGTATCAGATGAGTGACCAACAAGTGAACATAATATGCCAGAATGTCCTATTTCCTTAGGAAACCAAGTTAAAAATACATGTGAAATGTTCTTAGATGTCTTGGAGAAGAAATATTTTTTTCTAGTCCTATGGCTATGGATCCTCAAAAGTGAACCTGTGTGTTAGATGGCAAAACTGAGAAATATATTGAACAGCTAACAAACTCAACCCCAATAACAACAACGTGAAGAGCTGTTAAAATATCTTTTAGTACATATACACATAACAATTATTTTCACCTCCCATCATTCAATATAAAAGTGTTACCACTCTGCAGTTCTTTATCTGAAAAACAGAATATAGAGTTACTATACAGCATAAAAGCAATTGTGACATTGAAGTCACACAGACTCACAAATCAATGTCTGCATAAAAAATATTTAAAAGAGAAAAATAAAAATTGCTGAAAGGTAATTAAGAGACTTACTCTTCCCATATATCTGTAGAAAATAAATCAATAAATAAAAAGAGCATACCCTAACGATTTTTAATTGAATTAGATCAAAGGCTGTCAAAATGAAACTTTCTATTTGGAACACATGTATTTTAACCCTTCTGTGACAACGATGGTGTGTCATGCTGTAATGTTCAGAATAGATCCCTTTGTATTGGGCTCTATTTTAAACATATAGACACACCAATATAGACACCCCATTCCAGTTGAATACAGAATCACAGAATCATCTAGGTTGGAAAGGACCCTGCAGATCATCTAGTCCAACTGTTCTCCTAGCACAGTTCCCACCTACAGCATATCCTTAAGCTCTAAATCGACCCTACTCTTGAACATCTCCAAGGATGGGGACTCCACCACCTCCCTGGGCAGCCCATTCCAACGCCTAACAACCCCTTCTGGAAAGAAATGCTTCCTAATATCTAGTCTGAACTTTCCCTGGTGCAACTTGAGGCCTTAAATACATACATACATGAACAGATTATTCAACTATCTCTCTCTACTCATTTCTAGTGATCAAGATATAAAGTACTTGTAATGCGTGAGCAAAATTGTGAAGAACAATATGTGTATTTAGAGTGGATTTTAATGTGTATGATGCATATTGCTCCAACAATTGAGAGAGTTGCTGAGCTAAGGGAGTGTCAGAAAAAAAAAAAATTCAAAGGAAACATCATTCTCTAAAAAGTAGCTAAATCTGACCATAGATGTGGAGATGGATTAGGTTTTGTATGTGCAAAATCATCATGATTAACCCAAACCAAACACATAGCACATTACAAAATTGGGCAATGTCACTAGAAGTGAGATGAACAGCATTTGTACTGTAGACAGCAGAGGAGAAGGAATTGGGAAGCTGATAAGTGTGTCAGAAAGTGAAATCAAAACAGGCTGCTTTTTCCTCTCAAGGTCCCTTAGTTACATCAAAAGCTTTTGGCTGTTTCTCTCAATACTGTAGACCAGACCTCAGTGAAAGGGGTCTAGATTATTAAAGGAAGGAACAGTCACACCCTTGTGTGGCTGTCAGAAGCATTTGGTATCAACCACTATTTGTCCTATGTTTAAAGTAAACAAAGCAAAACTCAAGGCATTTGTGTTGCATTATATATAAAACTGGTAAAATTTCTGCTGTTTGACCCTAATATCTAAGCAAAAAGATGTATAATTTTAATGTACTTTCTCTTCAGTAGTCTTTCTTGATTTCAGTTACTGTATTCATTTTCTCAGGAATAAATTACAATAGTGATGTAAACTTCATTTCTTGCTGTCTTCAGTATGTTTTAGCCTAATCAAGAATGATTTGGGCAAAGTCTCTAGTTCTTAATACTTCTGTCTTCTTTGATTTCCTTCTCTTTTCTTAGATAAGTTAACATGGTGTGTTGGTTTTGGCTAGATAGAGTTAATTTTCTTTATAGAAGCTAGTATGAGGCCATGTTTTGGATTTGTGCTTTAAACAATGTTAACACAGAGATGTTTTTTTCATTATTGCTAGGAAGTTCTTCCAGAGTCAAGACCTTTTCTGCTGCTTACACCACCCCACCAGCAAGTAAGCCAGGTGCGTGCAAGAAGTTGGGAGGGGACACAGCTGGGACAGCTGACCCCAGCTGACCAAAGGGATACCCCATACCATATGACATCAGGATCAGCATGTAAAGCTGGGGGAAGCAGAAGGAAGGGGAGGATATTCACAGTAATGATGTTTGTCTTCCCAGGTAACCGTTATGTGTGATGGAGCCCTGCTTTCCTGGAGATGACTGAACACCTGCCTGATGATGGGAAGTGGTGACTGAATTCCTTGTGTTGCTTTGCTTGCATGCATGACTTTTGCTTTACCTATTAAACTATTTATTTCAGCTCATGAGTGTTCTCACTTTTACTCTTCTGATTCTCTCCTCCATTGGAAGGCGAGTGAGTGAGCAGTTATGTGGGGCATAATTGCCATCTGGGGCTAAACCATGAGACATGGACTT
>NW_020799091.1:46583599-46709632 GCF_003259725.1 Athene cunicularia
GGGGGAGAGCATTGGGGAAAAATAAAGTAAGACTCATGGGTCGAGATAAGAACAGCTTAATAATTGAAATAAATTATTATTATTATTATTATTATTATTATTATTATTATTATTATTGTTAATAATAATAATGAAAAGGAAGATAAGAGAAATAAAACCCAAGAAAGACTGATGCACAATGCAATTGCTTACCACCTGCTGACTGATGCCCAGTCAGTCCTTAGGCAATGATCTGCACTCCCCCCAGCCAGCTCCCCCAGGTATATGTATTAAGGATGATGTTGTACAGTATGGAATATCCCTTCAGTTAGTTCAGGTCAGCTGTCCTGGCCATGCTCCTTCCCAGCCTCTTGTACACCTGCTTGCTGGCAGAGCATAAGAAACTGAAAAAATCCTTAGAATAGGCCCTACTTAGCAACAACTAAAACATCAGTATGTTACCAATATCATTCTCACACTAAATCCAAAACACAGCACTGTAAATGATACTAGGAAGAAAATTAACTGTATCCCAGCTGAAATCAGGACACATTTAGAGATACCCACTTTAAATGCTGTTATGGTCATTTTACTGATTTTTCCTACATAAGTTTCGTACAAGAATTTGTGTTTCTCCTATTGAAGTTCATATTGCTTATTCATTGAGCTAATTATGGAAACAGCATGTGAGTTGACTGTAAGTACCTCATGTTTGGTTTTTATGCTACCTGCCTTTTTGTCAGACATGTGAGTCATGTTTTCTGCTAGTTGTATGATAGAATTTTATTAGTCTGAGAATGAAAAACATGTCACAGGCATTTAAAATCTGTTTAGAGGATCTGATTAATCTAATAGACGAGCAGATGAGCTATCCTTTCATTCTCTTTCTCTCCCTTCCTCTGCTATATTTCCTGACTCACTAGTGGCTTTTATTATGGCAATTTATCTAGATCTAGCAGAGTTGAAGGGGAATATGGAGGAAGAAGTGCCTCTCTGTGTAGTTAATAGTTACGGTATGACATGAATGGTTGTTTCAGGTTACAGAAAGAGTGATGAAGCTGATACAAGCTTCTAGTAATTGAACTCATTTGAACTGATTCTGTTTTCAATGATAAATGATGTAAATCAGGAGTAGCTCTGGTTGCACATAAAAAACTGGTGAAGGTTTTCTGAAGATCAGGACCAGATACTATCTAAATAATAAACCATAAAATTGAGTGCTTTTTCACACTTGAAAAGCTATCTGGATATTTGCTATAAGCTTGTGGAAGCTGTAATTATTTAATATTATTAATAGTCAAATGCTGGAATGGACTATTTGTTAATGACTGTTGTACTTTCAAAACAATGCAGACGTGATCTAACAAGAAGTACGAAGTAGGAAGTTTCTGAAAAATAAAGCTAGAAACTAAGTTACTACATCAAATGTTTCAAAAGTGACTGATATTTGCTCATTCTTGGATGTCTGAATTGAGACTCATTTAGACATACATTAGACTTCCCTGACATTTTGACCGAATGTATCTCGATACCTTCATTTGGCCTTCTGAGAAAAGCTTAGGTGCATATCTTTATAAATTACCTTTATTTCTAAATACTATACATGTTATTATTATCATTGTCAGGAAAAGTGGGGTAAAAGTGAAAGCAGGGATGGATCAGATAAAAACTAGTACACTCTGAGCAAATATTGAGTGCAGCTGATGATCTGAAGTCCCAAATTTCTGTCTTAAAGAAAACAAAAAATTTTGCTCAGCAGCTCCATAACATAAAATTTTTGTTTAACTTGAACATTCACTGAGCCATTGCAGTTCTGTCACTGCCTGTGCCCAGAGGAGCTTCACGGTCAGCACAAAAATCAGTGTACAGCCAGAAACTTAATATCACCAGAACACACACAATACAAGGTCACCTACTCACACAGTGCAGACATTGTTTATGAGCTTTCATTTTTCCTGCACAGTGGGTGACCTCCAGTAGATGAGAAAATACTGGGAGATGGGTTAACATGAATTTGAATAGATTTAAGGAAGATAGCCTTTGAAAACGTACTTTTTACCAGTGTTTTACCTTCTAGGACATCCGAATTGGGCAGGAATTGCCTCTGAATACATTTATTTACAACAGTTTAGTAGTCCTTGATCACATCTTTGTGATGTGAATATCCATGGATTATTCTTAAGAGAGCATTTCCTCTCTGCATCCTGGGTGGATGGAAATTATTACTTAGAGCCTTGACTATATCCTTTTACACATCTTTGTGTTCAGTGTTTTCTGATGTCTTTACACTGGTTTATTGCCCTCTAACAAACCAATCTTACATGCACTGTAGAAAAGACTCAAAACCCCCATGTGGCTCTAGATTCCACTTCAGGGAGAACTTGTTTTAAAGTGACAGTTTAGTATACCTAACTTACTGGAAACCTGTTCCTTTATGGGATACAGTTAGGTGTAACTGAACTTTAGATAGTGCAGCATAGAACCTGGAGTCCACAGTTAGGCTTACAGAGTCTTACTATAAGCGAGTGCAAAAAGCTGACTTGTCTGAGTAGTGTCCAAGCCAAACAGTGCACTAGACATATAGAAATAAGAAATACTGATCCCTGACTGGAATCTTAAATTCTGCCTCTATCTATGCCATGAGTTTATGTGAAGAATTGATAGACATTTGTGATTTATGTGAGAGACCCTTTACCTGAAGGCAGGTAATGATGTTGAGTTTTGGTTGGTTTTGTTTTTTTTTTTCCCTCCCAAAGAATTAGTTAAAAGTTAGGCTAAAGTTTTGATTTCTTCTCTGACTGCAAGGCTCAATCACAGCTCCTGCGCTGTTAAAGAAGGCACTAACCTCTGACTGCATGTTACTTTTTATGGGAGAGCATTCCCCTCCTGTTGTGGAAGTTATCTCAGTTGGAAGAAAGAAAACTACAGTTTCTTGATCATAGCACCTGTCCAGCAAGGTTGATTTCTGAGTTTTGATCTCTGCTCCAAGGCCTGTTTCCCTATGTAATACAGTATATTGTATGTTAGTGACCTAGACATTAATGGAAAAAACCCTTCAGTTTGTAACATACAGTTACCCAAAACTCTCAACCTTACCACCATTCTTCTGGGTATATTGAAGAGAATCTTTAAGTTAAGAAAAAATTTCTATTGTTTGCCAAGCTATAAATAGAACATTAAAAAAAAAATAAAAATAGCACTTGCCAGTTGCATGTTAGAGAAAATAGGTAGATAAATCATATGTGCATGTTTGTATATATGTATTTATAGGGCAGGATTTATGTATATATCTTAATTTTAAAAAGTTGTTTTTATATAAAAATGCTTAGAATTTTGTGAACAGCTGCAATAGCAATTAAAGAACACTTCTAAAATTGCCTTTAGCTATCCTAGGCCTTTATAGACTTTCTCCATCAATAGTTTTGGTGCTACTAAATATAAGATAAAATAATCTAAAATCTGCCCACTCCATTTTATAAGGAACAAAAGCAACCATAGAGCCAATTACACTTCTCATTATTTAATATGTCATTATGCAATTTTCTCGTCTAGTGTTCAGTTCTCTAATAAAGTTGTTTGACTTTTCCCATGTGATTTTGCATAATTAAACGTTTCTAATTACAGAACAGATATCTGTCCCTTCACATCTGATCAAAGTAAGATAAATGAGTATTATCTAGCCCTGAGTAATCATTGTTTGGAATAAGATTGTAAAGTGGCCTTCTGCCCCTTTGGAACAGAACAGCTGTTTTCCTAACTTTTCATGCTGTTTTTTGACTATCTGGAGATGTCTGCAAAAAATAACAAATATAATACTAACCTTGACCAAATTTTTAGATTCCATTGCCTTTTCTTTCACTGAGGAAGCCAGTCCACCTATCTTAGACATCTATTGCACTTAAGTATTTTGCAGTCTTTTAAAACAATCTTTTCTGAAGTGAATCCAGGACTTAGCTGCCAACACCTAGGTATATGCATGTAGGGAATCCATCCACAAAAGACAGTAAGATATATCACTTCTGCACTCTTGTCCTCCTACACAGCCCTGCTCTGGACAACCTATGCTTTTCTGAAGCAGTAGCTGGAGATCAGGCGTGGTATAGTACAGCATCTAAAACATCACAAAGGATCCATGTGTTAGTGTCTTAGCAACTGAATCCTGCTACAAATGTCTCAAATGACGGTTGAAAGTCAATAAAGAATGCTTTCAGCAGGTGATATACACCATCAGAATGTAAATATTTATAACAAACTATCAAGACTAGTTAAAAAAAAATATTTACATGTGATTGGAGATTGGATTAGGAGAAAAAGACAAAACGTTAGAAGGACTATAGAGGAATTAATTAAAATTTGAGGAAACTGCAAGAACTCTCTGTGTTAATATAGGTTATATTCCTTGTATTTTTGAGAATGGAACAAAAGATCTGTGAATTTTGCAAACCCTCTGTTGTCAGAGCAAATCTATGTGTGTCCTTCCTCCTGCTAGTGCAAAAGAACAACTGCTTATTAGTCCCCTCTCTCTCAGCTCAAATGTTAGAGGCATGAGAAGGAGATCTAACAGCTCCAGATGTGAATGAGTCATGGATGACAACACATATGAGTGTGCTGAAACTTGCAGGAGTGTAAAGTATTCAACCAGTATATAACTGGGGAATTGACCAAGGGATGGGGGTGGACTGTGGCTAAGAAAAGAAGCTGAGCATTGGGTACCACATGGCGAGCAATTTCATTGTGCATCACTTGCTTTATACTTCTATTACCATTATTGTTATTATTGTTTTCTTCTCTCATTGTGTTGTCTTATTAAACTGTCCTTATTTCAACCCACAAGGTTTTACTTTTTTCTTCCTATTCTCTTCCTTATCCCACCACAGGGGAGAGGAGTGAGTGAGCAGGTGCGAGGTGCTTTGTTGCCTGCTGGTCTTAAAGCAGGACAATTGGTAATAATGAGGAAATAAGACAGCAAACTATTGGTTATTAAAGGAAATCCTCTGTATTGTGAAATGAGTTAAATTTATAGAAGAATGATAAAATATTTTACAATTAAAGAATGCATTATAATGATTACACATAAGAGGACTAAATTAAACTTGCATGGATTCCTTTACTTCACTCCTGACTTTTTCAATCAATGCATTTATTGATTTTTTCCTTTATATAGTTGCTTATATTATGTACAACTATGTCCTTCTGGTTTTAGCTTGTTTCTTAAGAAATGTATGAAATAAGCATAGCTGTAGGGTAAATAAGCCCTGAGTCTCAGCTTCAGTGAAAAATTATTGGATCAGTTTGTCTGCCCACAGATAGGCATCTAAGGCTGTATAATTTTTACTTCAATCTCTTACCTTACCTTCAGCTGCCAGTCCAGAAAGGCATGGGTCTCCTGTAAAGCTATCTTATATTAATTATCCTGTTTTGTCCTTGGATATATTAGAACTTCTCAGGTTACTTTTTTAGTAATTTATTTGAACACCTTGAATCTGACTGGTTGCTGCATCATATCCTGTATGTATATAGAAGGCACCTCTCTAATATTTGACACGGCCACTCCCATTCTTCTCAGACTCTTTTGGTATTATATATTCCCCAGGGAAATGTCCTGTGAAGAGAGGGGGGAAGAGAGGAAGGAGGAGGTGTGTTTCCAGGAAGCCACCAGAGGCAGAGAATATAGAAAGGTGAGAGAACAGAGAATAGAAAGGTGACAGGGGCTGGTGATAAGGCTGAAGGAGAGAAAACATGACAAGCCATGCAGTGAGAATACAAGCTCCCATACCTGGTAGAAGTTAAATTGACTCCTTTTGTTGACCCTTCATTGATAGCCACAGTGACATTAGTCAATGGCTAGAAGAAAATGATACAGCTCCAAGCAACCCCTGGTTCCCCCTTATGCAGGTGTCTCTCTAGCCTGGCCAGAACTTTCTCATTCATAGCTTCATTTCTTGGCCATGACATGTCCAAGATTACATCCTCAGCTCTTTCCAAACTCTAAGGAACAGATTGTGTTCCATGTGCCAACCTACAGGACTCAATCCCACAGTGCACCTGGCAAGAGTGTCCTCCCCAGATGAAGTGTGCTGGGCACACAGTATGCAATGAGTGGGGATGCTTCAGCCCCACTCTCTGTGTTTAATACAAAGAGCATTTCTTTGTAGACACCACAAAGATTATTGTTCTCTATCTTGAATTTTTTTTTCCTAAATAATCTGAAGGTATTTTTATTTTTTGAGGGAGGGGTAATAACTTCATAATTTATTGTCTGTACCTAGCACAAACTAACTGAAAGTTCTTAGGAGTATCAAAGATTTAAGAAGTAAGTATTATTGGAAACTGTAACTTCACCTTCCTGGGTTTGGCTTTTTTTGGGGAGGCTGGGGAGGTTGCTCTTGTTTTTCTTGGAAATTGTAATTAACAGACTGAGAAAAAATATTTTTTTTTTAAATTTGCATCTCCTGTGTATTTTTGGTTTTGGTGGGTTTTTCAAGTGTTCCATTTTTCCATTCATTAATGGTTTCTTCATTTAACTCTGTTAAAATACAATGCTCAACAGTCTCTCAGAGTCAAGGAATCAGAAAAGTATCCTCAGGTGATTAGATGTGTAAAAGGATAAACTCTGCATGGTATTTAGTTTCAGCCAGCTTTTGTGTGAAGTTTCTTAATAGCAGCAGTTTTGTATTTTGTGTACTTAAAAGTTACACAGATACCTTCGAGGTACTTAATCAAGAAGTGATGTTGTTATGTTTATGGCAGAAATGGACAGAAGTATATGAATACTTGAAACAAGAAGTTAGAGACATGAGAATCAAAAGACTGTGTTAAGTAACCAGCTTTAAAGAACTGCTTAGATGAAAAAAAAAAAAAAAAAATGTTGATCTAAGTCAAGATGGCTATGAAGAGGCCACAAATCAATTCACAAATGGAAAGTTTCTTCACACAGTGGAGTGAAGTTTTGGAACAATGTTTCAAGAGGAAAAACAAATTCTTCCAAGACGCAAATTAAAAGTCCTGTCTTCCTACGGAGTTGTATGTTATTTCGCTAGAAACCTCTTTGGTGCATAACTTCACAAAAACACAGAAAACAAAAATAGATAATACTTCTACTTACTTTCCGATACCACATTACTCATCAAAATCCTCATTTCCCATCCTTGTCCCCTAATTACTGGATTGTATGGAGCACTGATGCAGCTGTTTCCAAATTGTACATGTGCTGACTGATTTCCAGTACTGTGCTGATGAGCTAGCAGGCACTCTAAAAGAAAGATAGATGTCATGATCATATGTCAGATCTTCTGTCACTGGGAGAGCTTAAAGGATCACTGTTCACTTTCAAACTATTTTTTCTTGAAACTTGGTGGAATTTTATATCTTTCAAGACTTTAGTATTAGTTACAATTTGTCAGTGGACTTGAAGGTATCAGATGAGTGACCAACAAGTGAACATAATATGCCAGAATGTCCTATTTCCTTAGGAAACCAAGTTAAAAATACATGTGAAATGTTCTTAGATGTCTTGGAGAAGAAATATTTTTTTCTAGTCCTATGGCTATGGATCCTCAAAAGTGAACCTGTGTGTTAGATGGCAAAACTGAGAAATATATTGAACAGCTAACAAACTCAACCCCAATAACAACAACGTGAAGAGCTGTTAAAATATCTTTTAGTACATATACACATAACAATTATTTTCACCTCCCATCATTCAATATAAAAGTGTTACCACTCTGCAGTTCTTTATCTGAAAAACAGAATATAGAGTTACTATACAGCATAAAAGCAATTGTGACATTGAAGTCACACAGACTCACAAATCAATGTCTGCATAAAAAATATTTAAAAGAGAAAAATAAAAATTGCTGAAAGGTAATTAAGAGACTTACTCTTCCCATATATCTGTAGAAAATAAATCAATAAATAAAAAGAGCATACCCTAACGATTTTTAATTGAATTAGATCAAAGGCTGTCAAAATGAAACTTTCTATTTGGAACACATGTATTTTAACCCTTCTGTGACAACGATGGTGTGTCATGCTGTAATGTTCAGAATAGATCCCTTTGTATTGGGCTCTATTTTAAACATATAGACACACCAATATAGACACCCCATTCCAGTTGAATACAGAATCACAGAATCATCTAGGTTGGAAAGGACCCTGCAGATCATCTAGTCCAACTGTTCTCCTAGCACAGTTCCCACCTACAGCATATCCTTAAGCTCTAAATCGACCCTACTCTTGAACATCTCCAAGGATGGGGACTCCACCACCTCCCTGGGCAGCCCATTCCAACGCCTAACAACCCCTTCTGGAAAGAAATGCTTCATAATATCTAGTCTGAACTTTCCCTGGTGCAACTTGAGGCCTTAAATACATACATACATGAACAGATTATTCAACTATCTCTCTCTACTCATTTCTAGTGATCAAGATATAAAGTACTTGTAATGCGTGAGCAAAATTGTGAAGAACAATATGTGTATTTAGAGTGGATTTTAATGTGTATGATGCATATTGCTCCAACAATTGAGAGAGTTGCTGAGCTAAGGGAGTGTCAGAAAAAAAAAAAATTCAAAGGAAACATCATTCTCTAAAAAGTAGCTAAATCTGACCATAGATGTGGAGATGGATTAGGTTTTGTATGTGCAAAATCATCATGATTAACCCAAACCAAACACATAGCACATTACAAAATTGGGCAATGTCACTAGAAGTGAGATGAACAGCATTTGTACTGTAGACAGCAGAGGAGAAGGAATTGGGAAGCTGATAAGTGTGTCAGAAAGTGAAATCAAAACAGGCTGCTTTTTCCTCTCAAGGTCCCTTAGTTACATCAAAAGCTTTTGGCTGTTTCTCTCAATACTGTAGACCAGACCTCAGTGAAAGGGGTCTAGATTATTAAAGGAAGGAACAGTCACACCCTTGTGTGGCTGTCAGAAGCATTTGGTATCAACCACTATTTGTCCTATGTTTAAAGTAAACAAAGCAAAACTCAAGGCATTTGTGTTGCATTATATATAAAACTGGTAAAATTTCTGCTGTTTGACCCTAATATCTAAGCAAAAAGATGTATAATTTTAATGTACTTTCTCTTCAGTAGTCTTTCTTGATTTCAGTTACTGTATTCATTTTCTCAGGAATAAATTACAATAGTGATGTAAACTTCATTTCTTGCTGTCTTCAGTATGTTTTAGCCTAATCAAGAATGATTTGGGCAAAGTCTCTAGTTCTTAATACTTCTGTCTTCTTTGATTTCCTTCTCTTTTCTTAGATAAGTTAACATGGTGTGTTGGTTTTGGCTAGATAGAGTTAATTTTCTTTATAGAAGCTAGTATGAGGCCATGTTTTGGATTTGTGCTTTAAACAATGTTAACACAGAGATGTTTTTTTCATTATTGCTAGGAAGTTCTTCCAGAGTCAAGACCTTTTCTGCTGCTTACACCACCCCACCAGCAAGTAAGCCAGGTGCGTGCAAGAAGTTGGGAGGGGACACAGCTGGGACAGCTGACCCCAGCTGACCAAAGGGATACCCCATACCATATGACATCAGGATCAGCATGTAAAGCTGGGGGAAGCAGAAGGAAGGGGAGGATATTCACAGTAATGATGTTTGTCTTCCCAGGTAACCGTTATGTGTGATGGAGCCCTGCTTTCCTGGAGATGACTGAACACCTGCCTGATGATGGGAAGTGGTGACTGAATTCCTTGTGTTGCTTTGCTTGCATGCATGACTTTTGCTTTACCTATTAAACTATTTATTTCAGCTCATGAGTGTTCTCACTTTTACTCTTCTGATTCTCTCCTCCATTGGAAGGCGAGTGAGTGAGCAGTTATGTGGGGCATAATTGCCATCTGGGGCTAAACCATGAGACATGGACTTAGCTATCCTTTACTGAAGTACAGAAATCATTGTTAAAAACAAACAAAAATCCCCTTCAAGAGTGCTCTTTTTTTTTTTTTTTTTTTTTTTTTTTACATGTCCTAAATAGAAATGAGTGAGAATTTCACCGTAAAAAGTGTCTACAGATGAAATTATCAAATCCTTCCAATCTGGCTTGTTGTTGTTCTCCGAACATATAGTACTCCCAGCATATCTCTTCATACTCAGAAAACTGTATTCCAGAGAATATCATAGGATAACATGGATAATTGAATGTGATTTTTTGATCAAATTATATAAAGTTTTTAAATAGTTTGTAAATCTTTGGAAACTATATACTACTCAAAAATCTGTCAGAAGATCATAAAAGGGCATGCTGAAATTCTATCTGCTAGAATTATTAAAAGAAGTTGGTGTTTTCCTTTTGAGCTACAATCATATTTTTTCAAAATCAGAAAAAATGTCTCCTCAGTTCTACTATGCAGTGGGGTGAATTTGCCAAATAAATACATCTAGTTATTAGGGTGACTTCTTCTGAATAAAAGTAGATCTCAGAGTAAAAGTACTTCTCCAAAGAATAAAAAATACAGGAATGCACTAGAAGCTTTCTTAAGATCAGCTTAACTTATCCAACCAATTAGGTTTACGAAAGTGAGAATATAGCTAATTTTTCTGAAGTGTCAGCTCATCTGAAGGAAACATACGAGAGCAACAAGTTCACTTTTTTTTGACTATGTGGTTACATTGAGCTGAGATTTAAACTGCAAATTAGGGGTGTACAACCTGTAGAGAGTATAGTCAAATCCTCCACGCTTCAGACTACAAGTAGAACATGCAAGAGAGCAGAGAAATTGTGAAGCTGAACATAAAGAAGCACACAGGTTGTTTGGGGGGTTATGGTAATCTGCTTTTTCACTTCCAGGTGTAAGCAGAAATCCTGACACATAAGAAACTGTATATGACTGGGTATGTGAAGCAAAAGACTGACTCTAGCTATGCTCCTTGTCATGAGTATATATCTTAGAATATGTGTAATAATACTGCAATCAGAGGAAATATTTCCCTTGATGGAGAAATATAAAAGAGGGACAATATTTATGAAGTAATTAAATCCATCATGAAATATATGTAAGTTGTATTTGTATGGGGTTTAATTATGTTATAAAATATCAGTTTTCTCAACTGAGACACAGAAATTTAATGCTATGTTAAAAAAAATAAAAATTGAAGAAACTCATAGAAAGATCATATTTCCCTTTCTAGAACTTCCTTTGTTGAAATTGCTTCAAGATCTTTGTATGTTGGCCTTAATATAGAGAGGACAATTCACCTGAGAATAATAAGTGATTTAATTAATAATTTGTTAAGGTTTGTTTTGATTTCATAGTTTTCTTGCTGGAATATATCTAAACCAGTACCTATCTATATGTGGTGTCAGGGGCTCTTCTCATTCTTTTAGCTCTCCTGACATCAATGGACTTGTCCCTTTTTTGCAAGGAATTTGAAACATAATTGCATCTATCAAACTAAAGAAAGAAAAAGATATATTCCCTTCTTTGCATTCATGTGCTATTACTACTTTCATGAAAACCTGAAGGTTCAGTTGTGATATATTGTACCAATTATGCAATGCCGCAATAGCGTACTGTGCAATAAAAAAGACTTGAAACAAAACCCAGAAAACTAAGTCATCCACTTCGTTGCTTCTCTTTTCCAAAATAATCTCCAAGCACAAGGGGAAAGTTGTGTCCAAAGGTTCAGTACATCACTAAGACATTTCCACTGTGTGGAAAGGCACCTTGAATAGTTTGCAAGTATCCGTTTTACTAGATTTTATTTATAGTTATTACATTGTCTATGAAAATTTTAATTTCATTTTAAATGGTCTAGTCGCTGAAAATAAGACAAAATTTAAAAGTACAATATATCCCAGAGACCTGTCAAAGTCCCAGTATTTTCATTAGTCTTTCTTGTTACAAAGAAGCACAACTGTTTGACCTCTGCTGACAACAGTCAGAGATAGCTCACCAAAACGTTGAACTGACTTCAAATGAGTTAGTAATTGTTGAGTACTCAGTAAGAAAAGCTTCACTCATTTGTTCAAGATTTAAGATTTGAAAAAGTACATTTCAGTTCTCTTTGCAACAACAAGCCTTTGAGAGAATTTTTATTTTGTTTTGTTACTTTGATAGAGTAACATGCTTGAAGTGATAATTAATAGTCCAGATATTAATCTCAAAATAAATTAGCAAAAGTGCCATGAAGTCAATGAATTGCAGTCAATTAAACCTGTAAGGTTTGAATAAGACACATTAGTGTTTCTGGAAGTAGTGCTCACTAAAGTATCATACAAATAAGAAAATGGTGAAAATGGTGAAAATCTTAGGGAACCCTTTATCCTTCCAAAATACATTTTACTTGTTACAACAGCGAGATGCCACATAAGAAAAAGAAATCTTTATCTTTGCATTTGGGAACAGGGAATGAGAGTCTGTATTTGTTAAGTCTTCCTGATTTTTATGCTTTATTAAGATAGTCCTCTCTAAGTGCAGAAGTTGTTTACCATTCAGTAATGTGCCTAAAAAGATTCTAATAAAAACCAAACCAAACCAAACCAAACCAAGAAAAAACCTGACCGTGTATCTATTCTGTTCACACATTATAGATACTAATCAAAGTTAAGCTTACCCTTCCAAAATTTCCTAGCAGAAGGATATTATTCTTCATTTGGACTTTATTTTATTATTAATGATTATCTATTACAGGTCACCATTTCCTTTCCTAAACATTTAGCTCTGATTTCTGAAATTTTATCTTAATTTCTCTCTAATCATACAACTCTATAAATCGCCTAAAACCTTTTCAGAAGACAAAGAGAAAGAGTAGAAATAAAAGTTCAGAAAATTCTTCAAAATATCCAAGTTGAGTCAACGAATAATTTCTTGTGCCCTTAGGTAGCTAGCTCACATTGAAATCTGTGAATACAGTTCACAATTTAATTTCTATAGGTTATTTGCCTTACTGCAATGTCTGAAAATGAAGTAAAAGTGATCAAACTTCACTTGAAACATATCTTCTCTGCAAAGAGGAGGAATAAAAGTTTTATAAACTCGCCTGAGCAAGTCCATGTTCTTATGTTGGGGACCCCAGAACTGAGCTCAATACCTCAGGTGACATCTCACAAGAGCAGAGGAGACTCACCTCCCTCGGTTTGCTGGTCACACTTCTCTTGATGCAGCACAGGATATGGTTGGTTCTGAGTTGCGAGCACACGTTGCTGGTTGATATTCTGTTTTCCGTCTACTACTACTGTCATCTTTCTCTGCAGGGCTGCTCTCAATCCACTCATCGCCCAGCCTGTATTTGTGCACGGGGTTGCCTCGACCCATGTGCAGGACCTTGCACTTGGCCTTGTTGAACTTCATAATGATTGCATGGGCTCAGTTCTCAAGACTGACAGGGAGGGTCGAGATGGCTTTGTCTGAAATGGTACTGCACTCTTACGTGTAGCAAACTAATTGAGTCATAGAATTTTATTATTACAGGTTTTATATCTTGATCTTGTATGTGGACACCTACTGTAAAGTCACCTGATAGTACATCTCTCAGTCTGTAGATGAACTGTAACCCAGGACTGTGTTCAAATATGGTACATTCTATGGGACAGTTGCAGTTTTGTGGAGAGAAAAATCGAGTCCAAGCAGCATATTTCTAAATGGCTTCCATGCATGACCAGGCAGGAAAATCAATGAGAACATAGGTGAAAATATTTTGTTATTTTTACTGAATCTTCTATGATACTATTTCCCTGAGTCAACTCTTCTCTAAAATAAAATCCCTTTATTTTCCACTAAGAAACACAGCTAACTATGAAAGGAAGAGCTAACCCATGCCTTGTAGTTGAGTTATTTATACATCTAAAATAATAGAGGGAATGTTTAGAAGTGTACAAGTCAATCAGATCAATAGCTCACTTCAGCAGGAAAAAACCTTGCAAAGAGTGTGACTATAATATAATCTGTATTGTGTATAATATATCATATTTATGTAGTATAATTTAAACATATTTCAGCATAGCTTGTTTTGAATAATGCAACTTAATGTGGCTATCTTTCCGGTACTTAGAAACTTCCTACCACAAATAAATATTTTTTAAGAAATATTTGCAAACTTAAAAATCTAGAAGTTGAAAGTTACTCTCGAGTTTTGTGTAGGAGGTACAAGCAAGGTATATATTATTGGGTAATCATTTTTATAGATCTTATTAGCATAAACATGAATGTTTTATTCATGACTGCATGTGCAGGACTCTAAAAACCCAACATGACCTCACTGATTTTTGAAATGGAGGTAGCAGCAAAGAGTTTCTGCAGAATGCTTTTGTAACATAAATGACCCATATGTCATTTTTTTCAGCATATCTGTAAAAAGTTGCTACACTTCAGTGCCTTTATTGGAACCTTAGAGAATTTTATCTTCCCTTATGAATACCACTTGTACTTTTATCTGATTTATTCCCTATTCTGATGTAGTTTCCTTAAGACTTTTAAAACTAATTTGGTCCTGATAGGTAGAATTTAGTAAAATTTAAACAACACTTTTCCAACAGAATTTTCATAACTAAATTCAGTGCTAGGGTAGCCAGAATTCTTCTGTATGTGAATTAATTTACTACTTTATATAGATATATAAATTTATTCACAGTTGTCAGTAATATCATAGAAAATAAAAGAAAATGTTTCAGACAGATGGAAAAGGGGAGCTATTTAAAAATTGATTTAACTTGTATTTGTAATCTAGATGTATTCTTAAAAGTTTTAAGTTAAATATAGTCCTGTTAAATTGGTCGCTTCACATTGTCTCTCAGTATTCTGACAAAGTTAGTAAAACTTCACTGACGTTATGTTACAGTTTGTTCACTGCTATTTTGCCTCTTGCCATGAAATTGCCAAATTTTCTTATTAGATTTGTAGATTCTGTTTCATGTACATACACATAAAATATGAAAGGATGATTTTTTTGGCCTGAAACTGTGTTCATAGTATAAAAAGTAATACAGAAACATAAAAAAATAACTTAGAGGGTTTTTTTTTTTTCTTTTTATCTAATGTGGAACAGTAAATATCTTGTAAATATTTTAGAATTCCTCTGCTAGAATAATACACGTACCCTTGAACCAGAGAAGTTTTAGTTGTAACTTGGATGTCTTGAAATGTTTGCACAAGTATTAGAATCCTGTAAATTCTCTTCAGATTTTTTGAGTAAATGATTATTTCACAGAATCACAGAATTTTTGAGATTGGAAGGGACCTCTGGAGGCCATCTGGTCCAATCACCCTGCTCAAGTGGGGCCACATAGAGCTGGTCGCCCAGAAATGTGCACAGATGACTTTTGAAGATCTCCGAGGATGGAGACTCCATAACCTCTCTGGGCAATCTGTTCCAGTGCTGTCACCCTCACAGCAAAAAAGTGTTTCCTGATGTTCAGAAGGAACATCCTGTGTTGGTTTTGTGCTCATTGCCTCTAGTCCTGTCACTGAATGCCACTGAAAAGACCCTGGCTCCATCTTCTTTGCATCCTCCCTTCAGGTATTTATATATGTTAATAATCTTACCTGAGTTCTCTCTCCCATCCCCCCTGTGGGGGCATGACCAAGCAGCTGTGTGGGGCTGAGCTGTCTGATAGGACTAACCCACGACAACACTCCTTCAACTGTCTTGGATAAGCTCCCTCCATTCCATACTCCCTATTTCTGTTCCTTGAGAAAAATTCAAGATAATATTTTCAAGAAATGTTAGGATTAGTAGTGACAATAAAGAAGCGAGGGGGAAAATTATATAAAGATGCTTATTTTACCTTCTTATTTATTCTGTTCAAAGATTTCAGGTTTCATTTTCCTCTAGTTATGTATACTGGCTGATCATTATGTTGGAGTCCTTTGAATGATTAATTTTTACGTGTTTACTATGTAATTATTTGTCAATTTATTGTTTATTAATTTTGTGAATTTTTGACAGAATAATTTTTCTTTAGGATTTGCAAATAACAAAAAAGGAACATGTTTTCACAAAATATAATATCCACAAAAGGTAAGTCCACTTCTGATTTAAAGAAAATCATATCGAGTTCTTTATTCCCCTCACAGTTTATGTTTTGTGTTTCTGAGCTTTCCCAATTCAAGCTGTCCACCTCTGTAATTCACAAATGATTGTTTCCCATATGTGCATATTTCACATCCATTTATCAAAGTTCTAAGAAACCATATATCTAAAGGATACAGAATTCACTTTGATTGCTTGACATTTCTCAGAAGTTCTTTCATCTGTCTCCTTCCTTTCAGAGATCAAGTACATATAAACTGTGATCTGTATTCCTGCAGGTGATCATATATCTAGCCATGTTTTTTAACAGTCTGCATTAGCAATCCAAAAATTCTGCCATACATACCATATATGTAAATTACTAGAGGTTGTCATAATGTGTTTTTGCATTTCTGCTTGCATTTTTCATATGTAGAAAAATAAATCGTGGAATATAACTGGAAATCAAAGCTCCTTCTCCATTTGTGGTTAGTGTGAATGTTTAGGTCAGCATTAAGATGAAGCGACACCAAGGATTCTTCAATTCACAAAAGAAAAGGAGAGAAAGAGAGAAAAAGAGAGCGAGAGAGAGACAGAGAGAGGGAGAGAAAGACAAAAAAGAAAAATGTCACCAGTACCAGTTCTAGTGTTGGTCCAGCCAGCCAGTTCCAGAGGGCTTCAACATCCAGGACTTTGAATCCTGTCCTTTCATAAATCCTCACCCCCTCCTATGGGCAGGCACTTGGACTTATTCAGGCATCATGTGCATTCTATGCTTCTAGAATTCTCTTTGCTTTGGCGCATGCACAGTTTATACCTTCAGATTCTTCTAGAAATGGCTCAGTGGGCTTGGGGGACATTGGGGAATTACTCCCCCCTCTCTGCATGGATGATTGCTGTCTGACCTTTCTTCTTGGTGCATGTGTTGTGAAAACAGTGTCTCTATTGGCTCTTTATGAATTTGCTCAAGATAGAGAAGCTCAGCCCCAGAAAAGTGTGGTCCCATCTCCATAGGACCCCCGACTCCCATCATGTCTTTCTGCCACTGCCTTCACAACACCAGCATGTGCACAGAGACTGTCTCCTTTACCAAAGTTCTTTACTGGATATTTGAGACATTAAATATGGTTTCACTGGACCATCACACATATATATATATATATGGATTTCAGATGATAAGCAAATACAGTAACAGACTGAGAAAATAGATGTCAAAAATACTTGATATGAATAAGACATATTGAGTTCATGTGGCTTCAGATGTGTCTGTTCATGTTGTGCATTTGTGATGACTGAAGTAAAATATAAAAACTAAGCTCTGGATAGCTCATTGTCTTCCCCAAGGCTAGGAACTACTAAGTTTTTACTAAAAGAAATATGCCACTTGGGTAATAATTTAAATATATGGACACAAAGTTTCTGTCTTCTATGAGGTGATATCAAAGTCAAATCTACTGTTTTCACAGTACATCATGTATGGTAGCCATACATCTCAGTCCTTTTGTAATTAGCAAGTTTATGAGGAATTAATGATCCATTATTCTCTCCTGAATTGTTTGAAATTTGTCCTGTCTTTAGAAAGGGCAACTTTCAAATTCGTAAGTATATTGGGAGATATGTCTGGAATTAATCTGTTCTAAAATCAATCAAGGTGATAGTAACAGTAGAACAAAACACAAGCAAACCCAATCTACAAGCTTTACAATAATTTAGATTTTTTAATCTTAAATTATGAAACTTTCCACTCAACATAGCTCTTTAAATTTTTTCTCTCTCTTTCAAATTTTCATTTTTGCCTTTGTTTTCTATTGCAGAAACTGAAGAAATAAACATTTAATTTCAATGATCTTACTGTATCTACAAAGTACTCTTGAGAACATATACTAACATAAAAATACAAAGTTTTTTAACATACAGTGAAGAAAGATCTGGTAGTTTGACATGAAAATGAGTAAACTGGAAATGGAGGATATGTCTTAAAGAGAGAGTATGATTAAAATTAAAAATTAACATGCCCAAAGACTGTTGCAGTTTGTAAACAGAACTTACAGAGTTCAGTTGTCATAACTGAATACAGATTCACTGACTTAAATAGATTATTGGTATCACTTAACTATCTACCCATGGGCATGTTATTCACCTATATATGTTTCAATGAATCCAATATTTTTCTGACATTATAGAGCAAGCTTCCACTGCTTTCATCATCTTCATGATTATATTCTCACAACTGTTTTTTTTTTCCAGTACCCACAGATGCCAAAATTACTCATATATTACTATCATTTCATTCATTTTGTCCTCAGGTCAGATCCAGGTCTTTCTGAACTATTATTGAAAAAGAATACTGAAACAGATATGAAGTTTGCCTATGAGTTAATTAAAAGCACAGACATTTTGTTATGTGTATGACATTCTGTTACAATATTATTTTGAACATATTATAAAAATCAGACTGAAATGAACATTCAGCTAAATCTTTTATTTATGCTTTGCTTAGTGCTTTTCCCAATGGACAGCAGCTAGCATTTCTGATGCTTTTGAAATTCTGTTTAATTAGTTTTTATTAGAATTCATGTTTGTTTACTCAATTCAAGCAGATTAGTTCCCCAAAAAAAGCTGATGTGATTACTAGGAACAATATATATATACAGCATATACAGTATATTTCATTTGTTTAGACTGTAGAAGAGAAGGCTCCAGGGAGTCCTTGTTGTGGTCTTTCAATACTTAAAGTGGGCTTAAAAGAAAGATGGAGTAAGAGTTTTTATTAGGATCTATAGTGACAGGACAAGGAGCAATGGTTTATAACTGAAAGGGGGTAGGTGTAGAATGGACATAATGAAGAGATTTTTATGATGGGGGGTGGTGAGACACTGGAATAGGGTTCTCAGAGAAGTTGTGGATGCCCCATCAGTCTTCAAGGTCATGCTTTCAGTAAACTGATCAAGTGAAAGATGTTACTGAAGGGGGGCTTGAACTAGATGATCTTTAAAGGTGCCTTCCAACCAAAAACATCCTATGATTCTGTGATTCTCATTCCAGTCTCACTTTCTCACATTCTGCAGCTCTAGTTTCAACAGACTGGTTCATGAGTTGAATAAGCCAGATGTTTTCATATAGAATAAATTATGTGACTGGCTTTGAGTGACTAATATACATGCGTATTTATTATTATTCTCCAAAGACAGGACTTGGCACTACCTGATGTTGAACTTCATAACATTCCTGTTGGCCCATTTCTCCAGCCTGCCCAGGTCCCTCTAAATGGCAACACACCCATCTGGCATATCTACACTGAGTTTTGTAGTGCCTGCAAACTGTCCTGTCAGCCAGGTCATTAATGAAGATGTTAAATAGTGCTGGACATAGTATGGGTTCCTGGGTGACACTGCTAGTATCTGGCATCCAGCTGGTCTTGAAGCTGCTGATCACAACCATCTGAGCGTAGCAATTCTGATAGTTTTCAGTCTCCTTCACTGTCCATTTTTCTGTTAAGTCATTTATGGATGACAACAATATGAAACTTCTTCATATTGATTTCCTAGCTTGAACAATTTAGCATTGGTTAAGGACAACAGTCCAGTTGCTAGAAACTGGTCTTGGCTTATTGGGAATAAAGTTCAGTTAAACCTCATTTGCCTGATGAAAATAGAAACACAATGGAAGCAAGATTTATATTAATCAGACATATTTAAATTGGTTTTAATTTTATTTGTTTGCAAAGAGGTTTTCCTCAAAACTTTTTCTTTTTTTCCAGTTATTTGACTAGTAGTTCTTTAAGATTGTCTGCTGAAGATTGTCTATAGATAAAAATTTATAAATAACAATGTGTTTCCTGACTTTGGTTGGTAGAAAAAAAAACTAAGCCAAGTGCCTAACAGTAATTGCATCTAATTTAAAAATATTTGTGCATCAGCTTGTGTAGTGGCTCCCTGCACATTTTGTTCTCATTAAAACACCCAAGGGAATCCATTCTGAATAAATCTAACGAAATAACAAAGTCATACTTGAGATTAATCCTCTTTTTTGAAGAAACACTTAATAGGGATACACATATGAAATCTATTCAGTATGCCCACAATAATAATTGTGATCCTTGTTAAGAAAATGAAAACAGAAAGGTATGAAACCTAGTTTGCATTTTACATTCTATAAATTAGCATGAAGTATAATGAGCTATGAAACTATCTCAAAGTTTATGTAAGTTGAAAAGACAAGTTTGAATAAGTTTTTTACTGCTGACAATAAAACAAGCTTAAAATTCATACAGAAGAAATTCTGCACTTGTCTATTATGGTGAAATAGAGTTCAATCTCACAGAAATTTATTTACCTACTTTATTAATAATTGAAAATTAGTATGATTATAATACCTGAGAGTTCTGACACTAATTTTAAAAGTTTTTTTTAAATGTAGAGGGTTTTACTCAAAAGTTGTATATATATAATATATAAAAGTATATACGTACACACACAAACACATGCACACTGTCCTGATAGGCCTTGACTTCATGGCAGCTAAGGTGTTTTGCACTCATAGCCATATTGCTGATGTCTACTCTGCCACTTGCCCTGGATTAGTACCAATGTCCCAGTGCCTTATCAGGGTCAGCCCTGACTAAGGCAATAATTTAGGTGTATGGCTGGAATTGTAGTCTGGATGATTAGACAAATCTGGGGTGTACTGTGGTATGTTTTAGCAAAAATATGCACAAAAAATATTGAGGTACCCTCATTTAATCTCCTGCTCTTCTAAAAGTGTAGTGCACACCTCACACTGGGCAAACTGGCTTTCAATAATTTAATATCAAACTTGTACAAACAAATATGGTACAAATATTACCTCCAATGTTAAAATCTACAGGACACTTTGAAGGAGTCCTAGCTTAGTATTAAAGAGAGTTTGGGAAGGGTGGTTTCCTTCCCCTGGGATGACATAGTGATTGCATCACCATTCTTCTTGGTTTCTCTGAAGGGAGAGAATATCTGTGGCATGCATCTAGGCTGTATTGAATTCTTACTGATTATATTTTCCTAGGCAATCTAGACACCTAGGTTTTGGACAAATATTACTGTATTTTGAACCAAAAGTTCCTTTAGATTACAACCACTCAACCTGACTTCTGTTAAAGACCACGGATGCTTTGCAGTTCACAGATCTTTACAGATAACCAAAAAGTTCAAACTGGGTTCAATGTTCATGCAGAACATTTTTTTAACAGAAGTAATAAATCAGGCTGCATACTTTACTTCAAACTCCAAGTTAAGCTTTTCCATTAATAGGTAACATTTAAGAACATTTTTTAAAAAGGAGAAAAACCAATAATAATAGCATGCTATGACATTAATATACACAAGAATCCCAGTTACAGTGTGATATTGAAGTTTTGGGTTGGTTTGATTTTTTTTTTTTTTTTCCCTAACTTTAGGATTCTTACATTTAAGTGAGGTTGATTCTCAAGATCCCACTTTGTATTCCAGTTAGTGAAGACACAGTATGATTATACAGGTCATATGACAAGATTGAGGATATCCTGACATTCACAGAAAATCCATTCAGCGTGGGTTTTTTAGTTCTTGAGGGGGGAGGGCAGAGGGTTCCTAGCAAGTTATTTGTAAATATCAAACTGATGTTTAGTCAACAGATTATCCAAAAGATACTGTAGATGATGTGAAAGTTCTGCAGACCAAAGTCAGAGGAGGCATTGCTGCAGGTACTGAGGAGAGATTCCCCTGCAGCCCCTGCAGAAGACAACAGAGCAGGTACTTCCCTGCTGCCCATGGAGAGACCATACTGGAGCAGATATCCACACTACCGCCAATCCAGCATCCCACACTGGAGCAGTTGGATATTTCCTGAAGGAACTGCAGCCTGTGGAAAGCCTATGCTGGAACAGGTTTATCCTGGAGGACCCATGCTGGAGCAGGGGAAAAGTGTGAAGAGGAAGGAGCAGCTGAGAGGAGATGTTGAGGGTATGAAAGTATGAAGTTCAGCCTGGGAAAAGAAGGGATGCAGGGGAGGAGAAGATGGTTTGGTGGGAGAGGGGGAAGTTTTTGTTTCTCACCATCCTACTCTATTTTAGTTGGCAATAAATTAAATTTTATTTCCCTGAGTTGAGTCTGTTTTGCTCATTATGTTAGTTGCTAAGTGATCTCCCTGTCTATCTTGACAATAAATGTTTTCATTGTCTTTTCTCACCATTGTCCTGTTGAGAAGGGGAGTGAGAGACCAGCTGGGTGTGTGTCTGGCAGCTGGCTAAGGTCAATCCATCACAGACTTTTCTTATAAAATGGTACTCAGTCTGTAATATATATTCCCAGATAAATTATTTTATAATTAGGAAATTCTACCTGAATTTAGTTATTTATGTATCTATTTACTTATTTGCATTGCTGTTTACCAGTTTGGATGTTATACAAAATCAATATCCTATGGTCTCAGTGAACTCTTGTTATAAGCAGAAGGATTTGTATAGTAAACTGTGAATGAGTTCATTCTAGTAAATTACAATCATTTTTAAATAGAAAATTAAATGCTGATTGTTCCCATTGGTCTAAGAGTTTTAGGGGTGTAGACTATTTCAGAAATGATTGAATCAAGACTACTTAATGCCCATTTAGTTCTAGCAAGAAATATTTTGAAAGACACGTCACGAAAGCATATTTAGCAAGGTATCTAGGAACAGAAAAATAAAATAATTTGCAAAGTAAGCTGAAAGATGTAAAATAACACGCCGAAAAGAACAATATGCAATGTTGCAATTTTGGATCGATCCTTAAGTGAAGAGCTGGAAGTCCTTTACAGTTTCACTTTCTCCTGTCTTTTTGTTCAAACCCTTATACAACAATGAACAGCTAATGTATTGTGAGAACTGTTTGAGCTGGAGAGTACACACTGAATCAAGATCATGACATTCCTCAGTGAATTAAGGAGAAAATGTCCTTTGTGAAACCCAGACAGATTGTTCAGTGAAAAGAAAGCAAAAAAAAATATACCCGGCAGCTTAGTCTACATTCATCCTGCCTTAATTGAGAGCCACTTGATGTACTTAATTTAAGAACCAAGATCGTTTACACTTCCCTATGCTCACAAAAGAGAGTTAGGTATCTCTAGAGAATGATTTCAAATTTAAATCACTTCCTGTAAAAATAAGTCTAGAATGACTCTATTCCTTAGTTAGTCTTTTTGCATACTGTGAGAGACAACTTGTAACTCCCTGAAACAGGGACTGAGAAAAAGTCTGAGAAAAAGATATGGGATTGGGGTGGGGGGTGGGGGTGGGCAGGGAGAGGAGACCCTCCAAGTGGGATATGACAGATATGTGCCTAAAACGCTTTCAGTTTTTTTTTTTTTTTTTACTATCTTTAAATGTCTTAGTGATGGTCCTGAAAAAAAATATTGGAACTTTCATTTCCTTACATTAAAAGATGAACACAAGTAACTTTTCTTCCCTTCAGTATACATTAAATTGTCTCCCACTTCCTATGAAAACAGTATGTAAATGTAAATATAAAACTCACTTATATTATCCACTTTCAGAATCTATACACATATGCTTTGTTCTCATTTTTTATCATATAGCTGGATTTAAATGTCTTTGCACAAATGGCAAAGTAATCTCTGGAGTTTAAAAAGCAGTTGGTTGAAATATAAACAACTGATTTAAAAAGTAAAATTCTGTTAGTTGCCACCCTGATAGCAAGTAGATAGTGGCTAAATTACAGGAATTTATTTTGATTAAATGACTCTTTTAATTATAGAATCACAGAATCATAGAATGGTTTGGATTGGAAGGGACCTTCAGGATCATCTGGTTCCAACCCCTCTGCCATGGGCAGGGACACCTTTCACTAGATCAGGTTGCTCAGAGCCCCGTCCAACCTGGCCTGAACACTGCCCAGGGAGGGGGCAGCCACAACCTCCCTGAGTAACCTGTTCCAGTGTCTCATGACCTTCACAGTAAAAGCTTTCTTACTTATATCTAATCTAAATCTGCCCTTGTTCAGTTTAAATTCATTAGCCTTTGTTCTATCACTACATGCCCTTTTAGGAAGTCTTGATCCTATATTTACCAGTACTGAGCAACAATTTACATGCTAAGATGTAATTTTAAAAAGTTACATCTTACATCAGGTCTTCTAGATTAAGTACTTACATATGCAGAATATGAAATATATTGCTATTAATCTTCTTCTGGATGTCTATGAATCACTTCTTATGTCAATGCAGTTATTAATTGTTTGTATATATTCAGGGGAAGTTCAGACTGGACATTAGGAAAAACATTTTCACAGAAGGAGTGGTCAGACAGTGGAATGGGCTGCCCAGGGAGGTGGTGGAGTCGCTATCCCTGGATGTGTTTAAGGGTGGTTTAGGTGAGAGGTTGGGGGATATGGTGTAGAGGAGAACTTTATAGAGTAGGGCTGATGGTTGCACTGGGTGATCCCAAGGGTCTTTTCCAACCTGAATGATTTTGTGGTTCTGTAATACTGTATTTGAAAATACATGTTACCTGTTTTGCTAAAACCATATACTGTTATGCTTTGTTTGTGACCAAGAGTTGTGCATGAAGTAGCTATCCAGCAGTAGCAGACATCCTGAGATGGAGCATAGGCAGCTACACCTTGTCTTGTTGTCTCACTTTTCAGAGTAGAATAAGACAATAATATCTACATCTCTCCCATTATCCCCTCGGGACATATTTGCTCCAGCTGATGAGTCACTGAGGAAGTGAGAGTGCAACTCAAACACTCCTCTAAATACAGCATCTGCAATTTCCCCTCTAATTGTGCAAACACCCTTGCTGTAAGTAATCTCTGTAAAACTACAGAAAACCCAGAAGGAATCTAATATTGATATGGCTTACTGTGGACCCAAGTTCAGATTTATTTTTTTCCCATTGTCCACACTGCTATTTGTTTAAATTGTGAGGCATAAAAATATAATTTATTACTGGGAGGAGACACTTCCATACTAAATGCACTTGTATAATATCTGGACCACTGCTAAAGTGGAAAAAAAAAAAAAAGAAAGGAAAAATGAAAAAAATATGAGTAATTTCAAATATCCAGGAGGTGAGTTCCCCGTAACTTTTCCTGACAAAGTAGTGAGTATTGTTGAACTTTGTTTCCTGTTTCAAATATTTTGATAGAACAGTTTTGCATCATACAAACTGTTTGCCTTTTGTTTTTAATTAGCATTCCGTTAGTTCTTTCAGAACTGACAATCTTCAAGCTAAGTCTCTGTTTTGAAAATAGTGTAGTAAACCTTGAAAGATAGTATTTATAGTATAAATGATGACAGAATTCGAGGAAGATAGTAAGGACGCCAAAGATTAAAATATCCAGCAGACCACATTTTTTTCTCAGCTACTAACTCTTTGAAAGATTAAGCAAGAAATCTGAATGACCAAATTCAGGTTGCTCTTAAAAAACAAAACAAAAACAAAAACAAACAAACAAAAAAAACCCACAAAAATTTGCTGTCAGCAGAAAGTTTTCTAACGCTGACGTTATGAGTTTATTACAAAGGAGAACTATGATCAATGCATTATTTATTCTACATAAAGACATCCTCCTCCATTTAAAATAAAATCTTTCTGTCTGAATGACAAGTACAAAATTATATGCAGGTTGGAGTACTACATTTTACATATAAAATGCAATAACTATATATGTATCCAGTTCATTGCAAAAAATTCCAACTAGATGATCTCTTTATCTGTTTTTAGAGAAACTTCAAAGCCCAGATGAATTATTTTCAAATGCATTTTTAGCACCTGAAACTGAATATTGTTGTCTTAAGAACTGGTCTTAGGTAAATGAGATCTTTCTTTTTGGATACCTTCAAAGACTACTTCCACTTCACCTACTTCTCAATGTGTTCCTCGGTTACAGAGAAAACACTCAAGAGTGTAAATAATGATAAGCTATTTTCACTTAATCCTTCAACAGAAAAGAATGCAGAGAGACTTGTAAGATTCAACAAGGTTTTGTAAGATTGACCTTGAGTCTGAGTAGGGTAAATTCCCCACATAACCTTCTTGAACTGAAGAGGAAGAGAGAAAAAACAGGGTGAGAGGAACAGTGACACAGAGATGACTTATGTTCTGTTTTATCTTTCACTTTCAAATAATCTTATTTCTGCTACTAGATTGATACACCATAACACAGCATACTTTTCACACAATGGATTGCTCCCTGTGTATCACTGATTACCCTAAAACAAAAAGACTTTTTTTGATTGTTAGACACTGGAATTGACTTTTCTAGTTTGAATCAAACTTCTTGTTAGCCATCTTCATTCCTCACTTTATTTTCTCTACCTTTACCTTCCGGACTGAGAAGACTAGAAAGATGTTCATTTCCTTGTTACCAGGTCAAAAAGCTTTACTCTGTTTCGCCTGCAGGATATTGGGTTCCTGTCATATTCTGTACACATATCTTGGTTCTTCTTACATACTGGTGTAATTCAAGACTAACTCCTCTCAAATTAGTGATATAAAAACTATCTTACAGGAGAAAGGAAAAAGGACTATGTTTTTGAGGTTTCATTTAAATTGACTTCTTTATTTTTTTACTTTAAATGTCATCATTTTTGTAGAGTAGCACTTGATAAAATATTTCAAACTATGTTTCTTTTATATTATTAATGGGATTTATTTAGACAGTAAATATCAAAAAAAGTGTCAAGCAAATTAAAAATACTTTGAGACTAGTGTCTAAGTGAAACAGACATATAGCACTTCTGCTAAACTAAAGCTCTCAAATAAGGTTAATTAATCAGGAACTGTCCCGATCCAGTGTCGGGGGAGGTTTCAATATGATCCCAAGAGCAAGAATAAGACAAAGGAGATCAAATGCCATGCAACCTTTCAAACTTTATTGCCATAAAAAGAGGTAATAGCAGTATGACAGATGAAAACAGAAAAGGTCAGAACTAAGGAAGCAAATGGAAGAGATGCAGCAAGCTCAGTTATCACCACCACGAATCCAGCAGTATCCCATTGGTTCAGTCTTGGTGCAGATGATGGGGGATCCCTCAAGAGAAGAGTACACAGTCCTTTTATCATCCCAGTCCCCACAATCAGTCCACCTATTTCCACAGAAATCACTGTCCTATTTGCCACCCCATGTTCCTCCATGTGCACATGCCCAGGTGTTGTACCGGGGAGTGGGGGGCTCAGGCAGTGACACCTTCAGCCTCTGCACATCCTCCTAATCCCAACTTCTTCCCCCAGCCTTGCGTGCACGCACAGCTTGGTAGATGTTACGAAAGATGTCATTGTTCCAGCTACAGGGAGACACTGTTGTTTTTTTAAGGATATTTTTGTCCTCTTCAGGGCATACCTCTCCACAGCAATGGGATGTTGAGACCCAGTTTAGGCAGTGGTGCAGGGTTGAAACAGGCAGCTGACACAGTTCAACACTTAATCACCCCGTGGCTCAGGAGATGGTAATGGTGCAACAGCAATGCCAAGATAAAAAGCTTGCACAGTCCCTTACAGGAAGGCTTATTTTATTCTATAGCCACTTACACAAAACTTAAAATGATTAACAGAAAAAAAGCTGAAAGCAGTATTTTAAAGGAGATTTAACCAGAGAATTTGTCTAAAAGGATTTCAAATTTATAGAAATGATTTTTTTTCAATATTTGACTTCACTCTCAACTGAATCCAAACATTTTTTTTAAATGTTGCAATGAACTAGATGGTATTAAAATTCTGTATCCTGTGCTAAAATTTATAAAAAAGGCCATTTTTCCTGGACAATTGCAAGAGGTTTCTAAGGTAGTTCAGCTATATTTTCTGTCATGATTCCCCAGATCTTGTGAATTGTTTCAGACTTCCCAGGCTACAGTTTATAGCAGAGAGCATGAAATTGCCCAAAACCTCACCTTAGTCAAGCCTGTGGCACACAGATTTCCCAGACCCTTGGGCCTCTAGTTCTTGATGATGGAATCTCAGGACACCTCAGCAATTTCACTTCTTGATAACTGATTCTATGTATTCAGATAGTTTTAGGCTAACTATCTAGTCTTTGTATGTATGTGAATTTTATACTATCAGGTTTAGCAGTTGCTCCCATTCTAGCTGGTATATCTACTTAACCTAGTCTTTTGGCAAAGACTTTACTACAGAATAGATGCACTTTTTTGTTATACTGTGTAAGTTCTAACCAGGTCTTCTGAAGAACTTTTAGCTACTCATATTTTGAATGCTGCAGCTTTGAAAGAAGCATAAAAATAATACCAATGAAAAAGAAATTCACAGTATAAACTTGATCTTGCCCTTGTCTCCCCATCAACATTCACTTCCTCTTAGTTAGAAGAGTGTTATATAGTTTGCAAAATCAAAGACTCAAAAGGTTGGAAATGTGGAAATTGAGGTTTGCTGTGCATATTCATTATGATACACTCTGTATCTGAATAATTTCCTGACATTTTTCCAATCTGCCATTAAATGTGCATAGTTAATGGAAAATTTATCAGTGCTGTACAGCATTTCATATTTTAATCTTCATGTCACGGGGTATAAAATTGCAGATCTTAAAAAACTTTATGTATACTGCACATGTACAGTTTCTTCAGTCATACATAGCTGTAATCTCATTAAAGAATGAAATCATGTTTTCATGGAATATCCTGATAGTTAAGAAACCTAGGTGATTGTCACTAACTAGACTTTAAAACTTCCAGCTTCAGCTGGAACCTGAATCTTTCTCCGCCAGCTATTGAAATAGCACATAGTACTCAGAATATCTTTTTACACAAGACTGAAGCTACTATGAGATTCAGGAAATTTTTAGGTTATGTGGAATTCTTTTATCTAGAAGACTTCTACATCCTGCTTAGGAATGCTGCCCTGAAACAGCTTGAGCTGGGAAACAGCTTTTTCTAGAAAAATAAAACATACCTGCTTGTGTTACAAAGATAAAAAGTAATTGAAGGGCTTCACACATCTCTCCTTGAAACAGTCAAGTTTCTGGGAAAACAAAATATAATAATCTTGTTTTCGTCAGTAATGGAATTCAAAATAGAAAATACATGAGTAAAAGAATGAAATGGGAATTAAGTCTTCAAGATAAAAAAGATAATATGTTACAACTAAAAGTAGAGACTGAATAAGTTTGGACAAATTAAAATATAATTTTAAAAATGAAGACATAAATATTACTATGGCACTAAATGGAAGTGTTACAGGAAGATTGCTGTAACAGCAACATTCCTGAGGAGAGGTACTATGTTCTCAACAAACAAGGAGGGGCTGGTGGGGAATGTGAAGCTCAAGGGCAGCCTTGGCTGCAGTGACCGTAAAACGCTGGAGACCAAGGACCTTAGGGCAGCAAGGAGGGTGAACAGCAAGTTCACTACCCTGGACATCAGGAGATCAGACTTTGGTCTCTTCCAGGATCTGCTTGGTAGTGTAGCATGGGATAAAGCCCTGGAGGGAAGAGGGGCCCAAAAATCTAGTTATTATTCAAGGATCACTTCCTCCAAGCTCAGGAATGCTGCACCCCAACAAAGAGGAAGTCAAGTAAAAATACCAGGAGGTGTGCATGAATAAACTCCAACACAACAAAGAAGGCTACAAAGAGTGGAAGCAAAGACAGATAGCCTGGGAGGAATACAGAGAAATTGTTCAAGCAGCCAGGGATCAGGTTAGGAAAGCCAAAACCCTGGTAGAATTTAAACTGGCCGGAAACGTCTAGGACAAGAAAAGTTTCTGTAGGTACCTCAATGATAAAAAGAAGACTAGGGAAAATGTGGGCTTTCTCTAGAATGAAATGGGAGACCTTCTCCTGAAATGGAGAAGGCTGAGGTACTTAATAACTTTTTTGCCTTGGTCTTCACCAGCAAGTGCTCCAGCCACACTGCTCAAGTCACAGAAGGCAAAGGAGAGTCCTGGAAGAATGAAGAACCGTCCACCATAGGATAAGATCAGGTTTGAGGCCTTCTAAAGAACTGGAAGGTGCACAAGTCCATGGGACCTGATGAAGTGCCTCCGTGAGTCCTGAGAGAACTGGCAGCTGACATGGATAAGGCACTATCCATCATATTTGAGAAGTTGTGGCAGTCTGGTGAAGTTCCCACTGACTTTAAAAGGGGAAACATAAACCTTATTTTTTTAAAAAGGGAAAAAAATAAAACCTGTGGAACTACAGGCCAGTCTCACATCTGTGCCCAGCAAGACCACGGAGTGGATTCTCCTGGAAACTGTGCTAGGGCACATGGAAATAAGGAGGTGGTTGGTGACAGCCAGCATGGCTTCACTAAGGATATATCATGCCTGACAGATTTGGTGGCCAACGGGTTAATGTCCAAGTGGAGAGCAGTGATTTGTGGAGTTCCTCAAGGGTTGGTATTGAGACCAGTGCTGTTTAACATCTTTGTCCGCGACATGGACTGTGGGACTGAGTGCACACTCAGCAAGTTTGCTCAGAACACCAAGCTGTGACATGCTGTCAACATACTGGAGGGAAGGGATCCATCCAGAAGGACCCCGACAGGCTTGAGAGGTGGCCCTGTGCAAACATCATGAAGTTCAAGGTCTTGAACATGGATCAAATAATCTCATGTACAAATACAGATTTATAATAGGTGTAAGGAAGTTCTTCATTGTGGATATGGTAAGGCACTGAAACAGGTTGTCCAGAGAGGCTGTGGATGCCCCCTGACTGGAAACATTCAATGCCAGGTTGGATGGGGCTTTATTCAGCCTGGTCTACTGAAAGTTTTCCCTGCCCATGGCAGGTTGTTTGGGAGTGATGATGTTTAAGGTCCCTTCCTACCCAAACCGTTCTATGATTAGAATTCAGGGAAAATGCAAATCCTTTAGCAAGCTGGGAAAAGTTAAGGTCAAGAGGTCAAAGTCAAGGTCTTGTTCGTGACAAGACAGACTAAAGAGAACAAGAGATATACCTTATTTTATTTCTCTATCAATTTCAGAATTAGATTGTGAAGTAATAGAATACTCTTCTCCTAATTGTCTCCTGGTTTTCATCTGCAGAATGTGTCTGTGTGTCTTTCATGAGCATAGCTAAGGTAATTAAAATCCTACTTTTCTGAATTCTCAGTTCCTTATTGACTTTAAAGAATTTTTGCTAGTAAAACAAAACAACGAGAAATAAAACTGTGTTAAGGAGAGAATAAAGCACTGATCAATGCAACTAGCTGCTAAGGAGATAACAGTATCCAGTATGGGAGGAAGTTTTTAGAAATATATGTGAAATATATGTATTTTTGGTTCACTTACAATATCCTATAATTTGTCTTTGCAGGGAAGAGAAGTCTCATTGCAGTCTGCGGTATCTGCAGCATTAACAGAAAGGTGTATTCTGGGATATAGTATGTGAACAAAGACACCAAAAGGATTTTGCAGAAAGAAAAAAAAAAAATCAATGAAAAGCTAGTAAGATCTTTGTTTCTTTCTGACTAGTCTTGAAGACTGGTTGTTCAGGCTTTTCAACACAGAAATCTAAAATTAATCATGGTTTTTATTTTCTTTAGAGCTTCAGTGTACTTTTAAAACCAATAAACTGTGTTCTTCAAACACTCAGATTTTCTCTTGCCTCCTGGATGTTTGCTCCAGTATAAATACCTGTCACTCATTAATTAATTTAAGTCTATATTCCATTTATTTGTGTCAAGCAGCAATCTTTGAAAAATTGTAGTAGAAAAAGTAGCCCTGTTTTTAATTGCATGGAAATAAAAAAATGTAAAAATACATAACCACAAAATTACAATATTAACTATATTCTTAAATATTTTAACTAGTACAAGTCATAGAAATGCCTGTTCAAAAGGAATGGTTTATGCTTGTCTGAAGAAAAATAGCCAAGGTGAGTAATGTAATCCTTGAATGAAGTAAACTGTATTCATAAGAATCGGATCCATTAGTTCTTGGGTAAAGTCAATATTTTTCAGCTGTGCTTTCAGTAATGCTGGAATAATGTTTGTCAGTTCAGAAATGCACACACCTATTTCATATATGCAGTGATTATGTAGTCCATTCGAATGTACCAGGTTTCCTGTGAATAACCTTTGAGCAGTACAGAAGTCAATTTGCAAGATATCTGTGTTTTGATATATAGTATTTCAGCAACTCCTCACAACACAGTTAGTCTGTATGCCTAAAGACACATATATAACTGAATATTGTTAATTAAGTCTAATTGACTATTTTTTCTTTGAAGTAGAGATAATGAACTTTTTATTTATGTAACTTTTTCTTTATGTGACTGAGATATTTATACATAAAGCTCTAATCGTTACAAATGTACTTATCAAAACTTCAGTGTGGATAAAATATTCTTAATTTGTGATATTTATGGAGAAAATTGTAATGTATGAGAAGCTGTTTCCTTGTTTTTTTTTACAGAAACACCACTGTTGATTTCCATGAAGCTATTGAGATGAATAGTAGAACAAGATTAAACTTTTATTTTACTTGCTGTATGTTTTATCAAGCTACAGTATCGCTGTGTACAGAAAAGCTGTAAATCCAGTTCAGGTGGACATGGAAACTTTAGCCTTGATTATAGGAGAGCAAAGCTGAAATGCAAAAGAAATCCATGCAGTGTTCTCATCACTGCTTTTCAGCAGTTCAGTGATGTGTGAGGATGCATTATGAGACTCCAGAGCAGAAGTTAGATTATGTGCCATTTCTTCAAACTAAGTTTTTCCTGTTAACCTCCAGATTGGTTAGGGGTGATCTAAAATGAGGAAAGCCAAAATGAACAAGCTCTTCAGCAGCCCCATTTTACCCATGTGTTGTGGTTTAACCTCAGCAGAACTCTAAGCACCACGCAGCTGGTGCCTCACTCCTCATCCCTGCCCCAGTGGGATGGGGAAGAGAATCAGAAAAAAAACCCAGTAACTTGTGTGTGTTAAGAAAAATTTAATAACTGAAATAAAATATAATAATAACAACGATAATAATAGCAATTAAAATAAATACAACAAAAAGAGAGAGAAATAAACCCCAAGAAATACAAGAGATGCACAATGCAGTTGCTTGCCACCCACTGACCGATGCCCAACCATCCCCTGAGCAGCGACTGTCCCCTCCCAGCCCACTCCCTTCAGTTTATATACTGAGCATGACTTTCTATGGTATAGAATATCCTTCTGGATAGTTTGGGTCAGCTGTCCTGGCCATTCTCCCTCCCAGCTTCTTGTGTACCTTCTCACTAGCAGAGCATGGGAACCTGAAAAATCCTTGACTTAGGATAGACGCTACTTAGCAACAACTAAAACTTCAGTGTGTTATCAACATTATTCTCATACTAAATCCAAAACACAGCACTGTACCAGCTACTAGGAAGAAAATTATCTCTATCCCAGCTGAAACCTGGTCACCGATAAAACATATGTTGTGAAACAAAAGCTATTTGCACAGTGGTGTCTTGAATTTTAATTAATTTCACTCCACTGACTTTTATCAGGTTGCTCAAACTTCTAATACAACTTGGACTAAGCCAAGTGTTATGTATGTATTATCTGGTTTCTGAGTCCTGAAAGTCACAGAATGCTGTCTTGTTTAATCCAGTGCTACATGTTGGTCTGGTTTGGAATACTACACTAGAGGGGACATTTTTAAATACTCACAGCAGCTGTTTCAGAAGGTTACATCTGTCAGAAAACCAAAAGAAAACAGCTTACTTTGCAAACTTCCATTATCTGCCAAAATAATTCTTAAATTCCAGGAAAAACTTTCAAAGTGCCAGACTTTCTTCTTTATTTTGCTTTATTTCCAAATATTTATAAAATTTTTTTTTTTTTTTTTTTTTTTTTTTTTTTTCTGGACTAGTAAGTGCATAAAAAAACCTTAGAGCTCTTATAACCACTTCTGGTTTCAGTATACAACCTAGCACAACAAGAAAATATTCTGAAATCTTTGATCATCTATGTAAGGATGAAATAAACAAGATATCCGACTTCCAAAACCCCTTTTGCAAGCCATCTTTGTATGCTTTGAGAGTGTACAAAAATATTGTAAGGATAGGTGAAGAATGGGTTTGTAACAAAAGAGAAAAATAATACAGAGGCAAAAAAAGCAAATCAGAAATAAAGGCATAAAACGTATAAATAATTTTTAGGTTTTATCTGTCTTGTTTACAGCAGAAAAATGTATGTTATGTTACTTCAGGGCTGATGTGGTCAGGGGGGAGAAGGGTGGAAAAAGAAACATAAAGAGAGGTTTTTGCCTTTCCAGTTTTATAAGAAAAAGAACATAAACCAATAGGAAGCTGTTGTACATCTGCAGACTAGTAAATCTGGATTACCATTACTAGTAGCAGGCAACAGATCTGTATTCAGCTGCATGTTCCCAAATGAATTTACAAGCTGTGATTTGCCTAATTTGTGAAAGATCCCGGAGCTCTTTTTACTTTTTTTTTAGCAATAAGAGCCATGGTCTAACAAGCAGAAGACTAATGAGTTTTTGCTTAATTCATTTTAGTTTTGCTTAGCTTTCAATGGCTGTGTGGTGTAACACATTGTTATATTAATTTTGATATAACTCTGTAATTAATTGATAAATAAATAGTACTCTTCTGTGCAGCACAAACAGTGACTCCAGGATAATGATGCAGTGTAGAGGAGTGCAATCACAGAATGACTGCAGAGGCTTCAAAAACATGGGCACAGGATGAAAACAGAGGCTTCAGGGCTATAAACTAATCACCCAGGCTCAATTACCGTTTTTTTAAAGGAATACAAACTTGGGAGCTGAGTAAAATTGGGGTTTTTTTAAGGACAAAGAGAAAAGAGAAAATAGACAACACATCATATAAATTCAGGTATAACATGGAACTGCAGATCAACCAATAAAAACCAAGGTGTAGGGCATGTTGTAAAATGTGAAAGATTATCCCAAGAAGACCATAGGATGATAAGAAAGAAACCATTGCCAATCACTATCACCGCCATACTCCTCCTGCTGAAGATCTCCAAAAGCTGAAGACTCACTGTCATGGTTTAAGCCCAGAGGGCAACTGAGCACCACTCAGACAATCGATCTCTCCTTCCCCCTCAGGAATGGGGAGAAGAAAAATAAAACAAAGGGCTCTGGGATGGAGACAAGGACAGAGAGGGATGACTTGCCAATTATGGTCATAGGCAAAAGACAGATTTGATTGGGAAAGGAAAAGAACATCAATTTAATTTGAACATCACTGTGGGAATTAAAAATTGGTGGCTAGCAAAATGTAAACTGACCTTGAGGTTAGAAGAATGATTGTGGGAAACTGGGGCAGCATTATGTAGAAACGTGCTGTGTGAAAAACAGCAGTAAAAAACACCACCTGCAGAATGTGATGAGCATGTAAGCAATAAGCAGGCAAAACCTGAAGGTCAGTAGGATGTAAAAGCAAAACTGAACCCATGTAAACAGGTGGTAGTAAATTGGGAGCTTGTACACAGTACAGTGGCATTTGCTCTTCAACAAACTGGTGTGAGTTGGTTATTCTTCTGTGCATCCCCCTGATCCCGGATGGACTGAGACCGACAAATGGTGTCCTGTGTGAGCTGTATGGAAAATTGAAGAAGATGGCAGCATGCTTGTACGTGAAGAAGGAAAGTGGTGTCTGGACTTGATTAATTTCGCTGGTGAGTACCAGACAGCAGAAAGCTGCCGGCATACAAAAGTACAGAAGGGTTTTTTTTTTTCTTTAACTACTGGACAGCACCACCTGGCTGCGGGAAGCTGCTGGTTTCTTTCTCTTAAATTATCTTGTGGGTGCCAGGCAGCAGCACCTGACTGTGGGAAGCTGCTATCATACAGTCTTTCTTCTCTTTCTCTTAAATCATAAGGGATATTTTTCTTACTATTTTTCTCTTTTCCTCGTAAATCATGGGGTCAGGGTTTTCTAAGTAACAAAAGCACTATATACAAGTTTTAAAGCAGTTATTGAGGACTGCCTGATATTCAGTAACAGATGACCAACGGTATGAGTTACTGCGCTTTAAGGATTGTACATGGTTCCCGGCCAACAGAACTTTTGATTTAGCATTATGGTGGAAGGTTGAACAGGAGTTTAAAACTACTGAAGACCTAGAGAGCGCATTGCCAGCATCTGTCTTCCTTACATTGCGAGCGATTTACATGGCTTTACACCCACTGATAGGAGAAATACCAGAACCTGTTGATATGTCATCCCAACAGGAGAAAGAACTAACTCCTACTACTCCCCTGGCAGAAGCAGTGGGTATGAAAAGGTTAAAGAAGAGAAATTACAATCTGTACATTATATTTTTCCACACCCCCCCACTGGAGGGATTCCCGGTAGAGATTCAAGGAGGAGATTCTAGGATAGAGACATGTCTTAAGAAGGCAGTGAGCAATGGAGATCCTGTGGCGTTTCTGGTAATTTTAAGATCCAACCAGCAGCTGCAGCACAAGCCCCTGCCATACCAGGTTTTTTAAGAAGTACGTAAAAGCATTAATGAGAACAGGCTTCAAAGTTCATTTATATCAGGTATACTGGAGGCCATCGCTCATGGATATCAATTCATCCCATGGGATAGGCTGGCACTCATAGAAACGGTATTAATGTCGGCACAGTATTCTATCTGGAAAACTGAGTTTTCACAACTTTGTACAGTACAATCCATGAAAAATTTAGCTGATGGTATGCCAATAGGTTATGACATGTTGGTTGGCAAAGCACAGTATAGAGACCCCCTTGTACAAGCCTGGCAAGATCGGCGCTTGTTTACCCAGGCCTCCCAAGCTGCTTTACTAGCATGGAAAAAGATACCTGATGGGGAAATCAAAATGAGTTCCTTTCCAACCATCTGACAAGGGTCTCAGGAGTCATATTGGCAATTTGTAGATTGTCCACAGGTGGTGATCTCTTCACAGGTAGATAACCCTGAGGCAGCCATAGCTCTGATATTACAACTGGCTAATACTGACTGTCAAGAGGTGCTTGCACCACTCAGGGTTAAAACCCAGGTGAATATCTGAAAGCTTGCCAACATGTAGGTACTGAGGGCCATGAGGCACAGCTCTTTGCCGTAGCTTTTTCAGTAGAGCGGTCACCATGCACACCACACCACCACTGTGTACTTCATTGCTATTTAAAACTGTACTCCATCAATTCTAACTGAAGCAATATTACTAGCCGATATCAGATCATCATCACGGATCCTCAATATTTTAGTTATCTACGTACGACCAAAGTATCTAACCATAAGCTTACAGTAATTTTTCCTTTGAGATGTAGATCTGAATTTGTAGTGCTAAAGCCTGAATCATAGGCCTGAAACAAGTTGACTTATAGATAAACATCATAACTAAACATTATCTGTTATTAGTATTTGTTACGTAGTAAAATCTGTACTACCATTAGCATTAATTATTAGTATTTGATCATTAACGAAATATATGGTCTTACTAGTCACTAGTGAAAGATGTAGCTGTGAGAGACGAGAAACCAGGCCTGCGAGAAACTAAGAAAAACAACCTGAGAAAGCCAGAGTTGAGGCTGAGTGAAGAAATGCCTCAAACACTCATAAGACAAAACTAAGAGTCACAGGGTGCATTCTGTGGAGGTCAAAGCTGATAGCGCTGCCCGAATAACACAAGATGCAGTTAGAGGAGAGAGCCCTGTGGAGACAGGACCGCTCTGCTCTGGGTCACCTGGGCAAATGTCAAGGGCCATCTGTCCGGTGAATGGCCTTTGCTTCATTATCCATGAAAGGCATATTAAACACCCCTCAATATGCTAACGAAGACTAACAAGATCATGATAATTACATCATCCCATGAAACACTTTACCCCTTCCTGTAAATGGGATATGTAGGTATGTGGGTCAACCTAGGGGACGGACACAAGGGAAATGTGTATAAATCCAGAGGGGGGAAGAAAGGGGAGGGCTCTGGAGAGAGCAGTGAAATGAAGAAGACAGATGCAAGCAAAAAAGACAGCCGCTTCCTGGAACCCTCGCTGGCAGGAGCAGCGCAGGAACACAAACCAGTGATCTGTATTTCTCCATTTCCTCTATCTCCCTCTTTTCCTGTTTCCATTAAGAAATGCAAGGCATATTGTATTGCTTGCCACAACTTACTATATACTTAGCCAATTATCGTGTGTTCAATTAGTACATTGTAGGTAGTTAATAAATGCTTGGACTTGGAGACTTGTCTGCTCCATTGGGGATTTGTGAATCTGAGTCACTTGTCTCCATCACCTGAGTGGGAGACAGTAGCTTAGACAAAATGTAGTTATTAATAAGGATGAAATACTGTAAGAATGTGTATCCAACTTTCTCTGTTTAGCAGTGTTAAAGATTAAGAATCCCAATGTTTGACTTTGTTAGAAATTCCCTTGGTTTTCCCCCACAAGCCCTGGCCAGGCTCTGGTGGAATCCAACAGGAGGATGAAACCAGATGTTTCAACTCAAAGAAAAGTGCAAGCTATTTTGTCTTGCTGATTTGGATATATGAGACTGGACCTGCTTGTTGTGACTTTGGGTGCCTCACCTACGGATGGATGCAGGGAAAGGTACTCCAAATCCTCACTGCAACTGGGATTCCCCAGTGATTGTGGATCTGGATATTAGTATCCCATTGTCTAGTAATGATTAGGTGCATTTGCATGGTTTAATTATACATAGTAATAAGTAAGTGTATAAATGCTTATTTTTGTAGTACTTAGTTATATCCTTCAATTATTGGTAGTGAAATCAGCTTAATCTTTTCACTCTGATGTCTGAGTTTAATTGGCATCCTTGAAATTAACACATGATGACATCATGAGAGAGCTAGGCAAAAGTTTATCATGACTCAACCCTTGGCATTAAATTGCAGGTTTGAACCTACAGATGTGGGGTTTAGCAAGTCTGGGACAATTGTTTTGTTCTACAGAATTTGCCATCCTGCGATGTGTATGACACCTCCTGTCCACAGTGAGGAAGGCCAAACTGAGACTGATTGTAATGATCGCCATGGAAACGAAGCTATAAAACAAAGAAGGGGGAGATGTGAGAATTAAGAACTGGTGGTTACCAAAATGTAAACTGGCCTTGAGGTTAGAAGAATGATTGTGGGAAACAGAAGCAACATTCGGAACACCATGTTGTGTGAAAAACAGCAGTAAAAAACACCAGTGTGGTGAGAATGTAAGCAATAAACAGGCAAAACCTGAAGGTCAGTAGGATGTAAAAGTAAAAATGAACCCATGTAAACAGGTGGTAATAAATTGGGAGCTTGTACACAGTGCAATGGTATTTGCTCTTCAACAAACTGGTGTGAGTTATTCTTCTGAACATCGCCCTGATCCTGGTTGGACCAAGACCAACAGATCGCCTACACCACCACTAATATACCAGTCAAACAGAGTATGACAGAAAAAATACAACCACATCTTAAAAACACCTTCCCGCCACCCATCCCTTCTTCCTGGGCTCAGCTTTGCTCCCAGTTTCTCTATTTCCTGCCCATCATTGCTCCAGAGTGGGTCTCTTCCGTGGACTGCAGGACTGCATGGGCATCTGCTTCAACACGGACCTCCATGGGCTTCAGGGGGGAAGCCTGCCCTCTCACCATGGGCTGCAGGGAGTATGCTTTGACGCACCTTCCCCTTTCCTCCTCCTTTCTTCAGCTGATGGTGGTGTTTGCAGAGGTATTCCCCTCACTCCAACTCCTCCTCTCAGATTCCTGTTAAATATGTTATCACAGAGACTCATCCACCATCGCTAATTGGCTTATCCTTGGTGCAGAGGTGGGCCCTACTTGGAGCCAGGGGAGCTTCTAGAAGCTTCTCACAGGAAACACCTCTGTGGCCTCCTCCCTCACTGCCAACAAGCTGCCACACACACAGACCCAACACATTCACCACAACCTTCCTTCTTGTCTTTTTGAGGAAGAGTACCACTATCAGTCTTAGATGCACTGAAACTAGAGGGCCAGTGAAAGAATGAGAATAAAAGCAAGAAAAGGGGTTATGTACTATTTTTCTGATCCTGATCAGGAATTCCATCCATTACAAAACAGTCTTTTCCCTTTCCACACAACATTCCATTGTTGCTGAACTAACACTTAGACAAATGAATTGTCTTCCAAAGCCCTGTGATACATCAGAAAATCTCCTGGTCATCTTCACCTTTGAGTTCTGCACTATGCCTTCAGAATAACCAGGGAGAACTTCATAAACTCTTAGGCATTTTCCCCCTGCTGTATCTTCAGTTCAGATATTTACTTCCAAGATTTTCACATGAACTCTTTCCATAGTTAATAGGAAAAAGGAGGCACATCTGTGATCCACATCATGTCTTAAATAAGTCAAGTGAATTGTACCTAAAAATGCCTACTTTTTATTAACAGAAATTGCATTTAAAAATACATTTCTGCATTGCAGACATTTACAATGATGTGAGATGACTCTTAACAAGTACACGTATGCTGCAGACATTTACTAGGAATAATGATGAGAAATACAGTACCCTAACAGACACCCAGTAGCAGTTTGCACATGTAGTGTCTTATTTTAAAGGCTTAGCAGTTTGTAAGTATTTTTTTTTTTTTTTTTTTTTTTTTTTTTTTTTTTTTTTTCCTTAATATGTGGACTAAATAATCTGTGAGCATGAAATTTACTGGTGTATACATATCCTATCTGGGTTCCTGGATTCTCAGAGGAGCTCCTTTTTGAGCAAGTTTAGTCACTCTATAAGGTCAAATATTCATTGTACAGATTATTGAGGTGTCAGAGAACAGCACATAAAAGAATCCATTAGAAAAACCTCTCACGTAGATTTTTCATAGTGGAGCTATCTACAGCTAATTAAGTCATTCTAGGTGCTCTTTAGAGACAATGGAAAGAAATAGGTACTTTTAGGTTCTTCTTATCCTCAAGTATATATTTAAAATAGATTAATTCAATCTTAGCCCAGAAGACGCATTTTATTCCTCTTTAAATGACGAAGGATATCTAAAGTGACCACTGAGAAGTGGAAATTTACATTATAGATGGCTGAAGTTATTCAGGATGAATCCTGTTACTCTTGACTGTTAATCTTTTCCCAAATCTTCTCTACACTTTCTGCAGCGTGGAGACAAATAGCATCTTGCTAGGCTGTGCCAGCAGATGATAGGATTTTCCACTTTCTGCCTTTTTCAAAGGCTAGGGTTAGAACCCAATCCTTTCTACAAATATGTTTTATTATAAAATGAGTTTAATTTAGAAAAATTTAAACATACAGATTAAACAAAAAAGCTTAAAAATACTCTTAAATGTTTTTGTAAAGAGGAAAAGATTGGGAAAACCAAATTGCAGTAAACAAAGAATCAAATTATAACCAAAGTATTAAAAATTATCCTACTTAAAAAGGTGAAGTGGGTATATATTAACTCATGTCTATAGAACATATAGAATATAAAAATTAAAAATTATGAACATAACATTTGAGAAAAAAGTATGTTTAAAAAATAGAATTATATGTTCGAACAACAGAAAAAATTATAATTGTCCTATTTAATAGTTTTATATAGCTATGCAACCATGACAACAATAATAATAATAATAATAGTTGTAATTATTGTTAATATTATTATTATTATTATCATCATCATCATCATCATCTAAAAGCACTAAGGCAGAAAACTACACTACAATAAGAACATGAAAACGAACATACTCTTTCAGATGCATGAATCACCTGAATTAGTATCCTATTTCCAACACTGATCATAAATGGATGCCAGGAAAATAAAGAACAGGGCAAATACCTCTTCTAGGAATATGTCCCCTAGGAACATTCCAGATTCATTTAGTTTCAGCACAGGTAATCTCTACAGATATGTACTACCCACAGAGTAGGTCAGTAAAAGTGGGTAACCATCTTTTTTTATTTGTACTGAACTTAGTTTGTACTACCTTCATCTGCGGACCCATAGTTATATATTCTGTCTCTTTAGATGGCTTCCAGCTTCTGTGAGATACTCAGGTTATCAAAATTTTTATAGCAAGAAGGGATAGGTATTTAAAAAATTTAACCATGGTTATTTTGCAGCTGCTGATCTGAAAAGGCTGCACAACATGACTGATGTGAGGACAGACAGCAGAAGTGTGGAGCAGGTAGGGGCAAAAATGTATGGTATTGCAGGTGTTTGAATGAGGTGTTATAATGCCAGCAAATGATGTATGTTATTCATACTGAGTTCCTGTCAATTTACTTGAAGGACTGTGTATTTTTTATTCAGTAAGATGGCAGTTATGTAAGGACCCGAGTTTTTATAAACCAAAATTTTATGCCTGCAATAGCTGCATCTTTCAGGTACAGAATAAATTAAGAAAGTATAGCATCTGGTAGATTTCAGTAATATCTCCATATGTATCTTAAGAAACTCAATTTCTTTTTTGTGCTTCTCCCAAAAGCTACAGATATTTTGAGGTTCTGCAGCAGTTTCAGACTAAACCTTTACTTTGATAGATTGTTGCCTGAGGGAAGGTGGAAAGAGAATTAGCCAGAGAAAAGCATGATCTGAGGACATGATGAGAGAAAGAATAGAAAAGAGGAAAACTGATAGTAACCCTTAATTTAAGGTTAAAATTTAAGAAAGGATTTAGGTTCAGAACTGCTGCTTTATGGTACCTGAACCCACCATTTAGTCAAAGATATCTCTATGAAAATCATGCTCTTGACTAACCCTGCAGGTTTCTGTGCTTCTATCAGGATGCTGTCAGTGAATATTTTTCCACTAAAGGCATGGGCTACACTGTACAAAATTTAATGGCCAATGTTCAACTTATCCCTGATATAATTCAAATATTGCTTCTCAAACTGGGTATTGACCTTTACTGATCACACCTGGAGGAGTGCAACTGACGTACACTAGCATGGTGTCTGCTGAACGAGCTACACATGAAAGAATCTGAAAGAACCACAAGAAGGTACTGTATTGCACTTCACATCCAGAAGTTATCTATCTCTTTGAAAACCTGCCGTTCACCTAACTCTTCCTAAATTCCCACAGCAGAACAATGTGAGCATAGAGGTCTAGATTTGCCTGTCCATAAGATTACAAAGCACCAGCTATCCTTTGCCTGTCTAGAGGATCTGGTGTAATGAGACATGAAGAAAGAGTGAAACTATTAAAGATTTTTTTTTGTGATTTTCTAGCATAGAGGAGATAACTGTGACTATGAGAAGTTAAGATTGGGATGAATATTAGGAAGAAAAAACCCACAAAAAACACACCCAAACTCAAATTAAATTTATTGCAATGTGGAGCTATTTCAGTGAGAAAAGTTATTACCCTCTCCAGACACTGAGACAAGAGTGCATTGGAGATCCCTGTATAGAATGATGCTACAGCAACAGGGGATGTTGTGGTTTTACCTTTGTGATTCCAGCTACGCAATACTCAAACTTCCTTGGTGTTTCACACCAGGACGCGCTGATCTGTTATGATCCATTGATGGCTTGATCCTCTGGACTTGAGATTTTATGAGAAAAATCACTCTTCTTTATCTAAGAGCTAATACTTTGATCATTCCTTTATGAGGAATGTTCAGTTGAACTCTGAGTTTAGTTTAGTACAAGTAATACACTTGAAATACATATTTTATTTCATGTAGTAATCTTTAAGACTATAATGCATTCCTTAGAACAGTGAAAAAATCCAGTTTTTATTAAATTATCACTAATTTCATTGATCATGCATATTTCAAATGTTATGTTTCATTTTAATTACTGAAAGAATTTTTAATTGACATATTTTTCCAGCACATAGGTACTTTAAAGTGACAATTCAAACTTTACTATTTTTCTAAAAAAAAATCAATATATGTAATTGGTTTAAGCTCTCTTTCATTCTGTCAGGTTACTTAAGAGTCCACAATAATAATAAAATTATGAAGCAAAAAAGGAGAAATACTCTCTTCCACTGTAATTTGATTAAAAAAAAAAAAAAAAGGTAGTGGAAGGAAATAATAAGAGATACATGTCTTCATATTATCAAAAAACATCTTGACTTGTAACAGCAGATTTTCTTTAAAATGAAAAAAATATAATGGCCCATATATCTATATAGTAATATGACATTCTCTAACAAATGTTTTTCAGGTGCAAATAATGATTGAAGATCAGGTTTTGCTGGGCATGGAGAATATCTGGTTTTTAGAGGATTTAATACCTCAATGAAATAATAGAACTGCAATGCAAATGACTAATTTTCAATATATTCTGGTTTAAAAGTCTGTCACAGTTAGGTAATCTCCTGGAACTCTGACAGTTTCTCTCCAGTCTTCTCTTTACATGCTCAGGTCAGACTGTGCTAGTTTCTAAATACTGTATAAGTTCAAGTGCATTTCAGCTTATCATCTGAGAATGCCAAACTACTTTATACACATTTTAGAAACTTCTGATAATGTTAATCATGGAGTTTAAATGTAATTCTTACGTAGACAATACTAATCTTGAAACTTGTCGACATATTTCTGTACAGTTCCTCATTGGACGTATTGAACATATGGAACATGTCTGTGAGCACAGTGGATTTTAAAGGGTTTTCAGTTATATCCCTACCTCTATCTCTTTTAAATTTATACAAATTTATGATGCAAAAACTTCAGAAGAATTACTGTGAAATTCAAACGCTTTGAGCAAAATGTAGGAGTGCTGTTGGTATCCCTCTCTACAGTCTATTGGATAGGCAATACGTCAGGTCGCAGTGAATTTATACACACACACTATCTTAATTTGCTTGAAAAAATCACAGTCTTGTTCATGTCAAATCAAATTTGGTGTGATTCAGTCTATACAAATAAAACTATATTTGTAATAAGACCCAAAGAAGATGTGTGCCTGTATCCTTGATTAAATAACCCATTTTATTGCTGTTCTGAAAAAAAAAAAAAAAAAAAAAAAAAAAAGCAAAACCCAAACAAACCCAGACTATGCTGATCTATAAATTATCATGTTCTGGGATATTCTCTGAATTAAACAATTAATATTAGTCATTTTCTTACAGCGTTAAGACCCCAACTAAGAGAGTGAAAAACCAAATTATTAGTGAAAGATAGTTGCAGGTATTTGGATTACAAATTAAAAAAAAAAAAACAAACCAAACCAAAAAACACAAAAAAACCCCAAAACAAACAAACCAAAGGCAGAAATAAAAAGGCTGTATTCCAAAATTTACATTCTCTATTGTCACAACGCACTTGTATCATGTAATATCTTGCTATTAAATTGTTTTTTTCAATCATTGAGATCATGGTTATAGTGAGGCATATTAAATTCTAAGTTTAATAATTTTATTTTATAGAATGCAGATGAATATGTACTTCAAAGATTTAACTGTAACATTAATTTCCTACTTGATGGATCTCATTAACGCTAAGAGGCTATTGATAAGAAAAAAAAGGAAAAATATACTTGAAAAAATGCTGAGGATGGATAGCCTGTGTTTTAATTCACACTATTATTTTTATTGGGCAATGGTACAACAGCAGCTCAAAACAGAGCAGAAAATTCATCTCCAGCAATGATCCACAACACTAGTTGTCTGTTAAGACTTCCACTGACACACTCATGATTTCACTGTTGAGCTTCTGTATTCCATCTTCTTTGAAGTTAGTTTATTTCACTACATGAATATGCCTGGTCCTCACCAAAGATTCAGTCTCAGAGACAAAATAATTTGTCAAAGCTTTCCAAGATTGGCAAAATAAGAACTAGTGGATAGCAAAATTTTATTTCAGGGAAGTTCATGTAGACTACTACTGCATGCTTTAAAAAGTCTCATCTATAAATCTGAACATTATTCACAGTTTTATTTAATTCCAACCCATATCTCTTAGAAGTTTCCAGGGCAGTGAGCAGAAGGAATCATGGAACAGAATCTGACACAAAAATTTAGAAGCGAGCTCATGAAGAAAAACCCCTATGGTCTCTATTACTCACTGGAACGTTTTATAAAAGCAAATCTAAATGAAAAAAAGGAACAAGATCATCATGTCTCGAGTGCCTCCATCTCACAGACTGAGGTTAGTAGTCCATAACATTGAAGGAGAAGGCTTATAGGGTATACCTAATTCACCATTAACAAGAAGAAATCAGTCAGACCTACCATAAATAATAACGCATAGGTCTGAAAATAGATTGTCTAGCACTCTAGATCACATGAGGACACAGGGTGCTCTCAGAGTGGTCTGTTACAAACTTCTCCATGTATCTCTGCACTCCCCAAAGGACTGACTGAATGTTGCAAACAGACCATAAAAATAATTCATTCAGGAGATGAGATTACATTATAAGAATATGAGAGCAACTGGACCAGCCAGGTGACTACAGGACTAAACATATGGCAGTAAATGTACTAGTGCAGTAGCATGACTTACACCCTTATTGTCAAAATGGAGTGGTCTTGTCAATATATCCTACTTGTAGCAGATGCCAGCCCATGTTATGGTCGGAATCACATTTTGACATGATCTGGGAAAGTAACACAGAGATCAAAATCACACCAGGGAGCAAGTCAACATTTAATAGTGAGGACGACTGTGGGCCCTGGCTTGGATCATGCCAGGATGTTGTTTACTTTACTTTTATATATATATATATTTATATACACTTAAAATCCTTCCATCTCACTATGGCAAGGACTGGATGCACTAGGGTAGAGAAAAAAAATATGTGAGTATTATCAAAGTAACTCACATCATCTGGTGATTAGTGGCTCTGTGGCTTTCTCAACTTTAGTGGTCTCTTCATATTCAGTGGTGACTTAGAGATTTTTTTCCATAAATTTTTGCAACTCCTTTATCAAGTGGTGTTAGCTTTCAGCATCCACAGCTCCCACAACAATCTTAACTCCAGACTGAATCAAGAGCTATCATCTTTTGTCTGTTTTGAACCAGTGCTCAACTCATATCGTTTGGTATACACTGCTTCTAGTGCTAGAGAATTGAACCATATTTCTCTGCTCATCTTTTCCCATGGCACTGTGGCAGCTGGCATGGTTGGTCCTGGTTTCAAAACCAGGGGAGTAGTCTGAGGGTAAATGATGTTTCAATCCCTGAGAGAGCATCAGAGAAACTATAAGAGGGGCAGACTCTGAGCACCAGTGACTGTGGCAGCCTGTTTAAAAGCTGCAGATACCTGAATGAGCTGATAAGAAACGGGTATTCTCTACCCTGTCCTATAACTGACAGGATCTTTATTCACTCGGGGAGACATCTGGAAGACACCCTGAGAGAGACCCTATAGAAAGAACAGAGGACACCCTGTAGCCTGGCCCCAGGGTCACACCTGTCACCCTTGTGCTGACCTACCTGACCATGTTGTCACCCCTGCAGGACAGAGGAGTCATATCCCTCTTGAACATTAAACTTACATGTGGCTAAGTGTTTTGATATATGAGAAATTGTAGTCTTCATAGTGTCAGTTAGTCCAAAACTGTGACAGGGACTCATGATTTCATGTCTTTTATATCCCACTTCAGTCACCTGTTTTCCATGTTAAACTGTCCTAGTATGCTGCTGTTCCAAGTACAAAACCATTCTGGCTCTTAGACTATCTGTCATGACTGTCTTTATACCTCTTCCGTAACTATCTTCTTTTGAGAAAGACTCATGGAGGTACACAGTGGTTTACTTTCCATTCTATTACTAATAATTAACAAACATTTTGGTGTTTCTTTTTTGAGTCTGCATGTATATTCCATTAATGATTCACAAAATTATCTATCACAGCCCCACAATGAGCTTATTTCCAGTGATCTCAGAGCCTAACACTATATAAGTAAGATTGAGATTTATTTTTTGTATGTGTTTGCTCTACATGTATTTATGCCTCTATTTTTTAACTTCTTGGTATCTCTACCCAAACAGCTCAATATCTTGAGGGAACTTTACACTCCTATCTCCACTCCTTTTTCCATCAACATGCAAAGGAAAGCTGTTACTCTACAAAACAGAGCTAGTACTTCTGCACTGTCCTCCATAGTCAAATACTACAGGATGTAATTAAAATATTCTGAAGAATATAATCTGTAATTTTCTGAAATTTAAGTAAGGTATTTAAAGTGAGCATAGGGGCTTGTGATCATATAGTATTGTACAGTCAAATTTTGAAATTTTAATTAATTCAAGTTCAGCTGTTTCATACCAGATAAAAAATTTCTTTTCTCTCACAATCTTGTCTTATCTGTCTTTACTGATGTTTGGTTATGTCAGTGTATCCAGGAATCAAGAAAATGTGACTTCTGTAATGAACAGCAAACATTTTTTTTTTTCTTTCCCCCACTGTGTATTACAATAAATCTAAGAAAGATGCAGCAGACAAAGTGTCTAAACTGAAGTGGCAGATGAAGGGGCTAAGCAACTATCCATCATATTTAAGAAGCCATGGCAGTCTGGTGAAGTTCCCGTTGACAGGAAATGGGGAAATATAACACCACTGGGGAAAAAAAAAAAAAAAAAAAAGTAAAAAAAAAGCAAGACCCAGGGAAATAAAGGCTAGGGCACATGGAAAATAAGGAGGTGACTGGTGACAACCAATTGGTAGCCTTCTGTGACAGGGTTACAGCTTTGGTGGATAAAGGAAGAGCAATTAACGTCATCTAGCTGGACTTGTACAAAGTTTTTTACACTATCCCACTCAACAACCTTGTCTCTAAATTAGAGAGACATGAATTTGAGGGATGGACCACCCAATAGATAAGGAATTGGCTAGGTGTTTGCACTCAAACGGTTGTGGTCAATGGCTTGATGTCCATGTGGACATTAGTGATGAGTGGCATTTGTCAGAGTTTAGTATTGAGGCCAGTGCTGTTTAACATCTTTGTCAGTGACATAGAGATATTGAGTGCACCCTCAGCAAGTTTGCTGACAACCTCAAGCTGTGTGGTGCAGTCAACACACTGGAGGGAAGGGATGAGCCATCCAGAGGGACCATGACAGGCTTGAGAGGTGGGCCTGTGAAAATCTTATGAAGTTCAACAAGGCCAAGTGCAAGGTCCCGCACAAGGGTTGGGCAATCCCAAGCACAAATACAGGCTGGTCAATAAGTGGATTGAGAGCAGCCCTGCAGAGAAGGACTTGGGAGTAGTAGTGGATCAAAAACTGAATATGAGCCAGCAATGTGCGCTCGCAAACCAGAAAGCCAACGGTATCTTGGGCTGAACCAGAACTGTGACCAGCAGGTCAAGGTTGGTGATTCTTTCCCTCTGCTCTAATGAGACCCCACATGGAGTTCAGCTTTAGGGTCCCCAACATAAGGACATGGGCATGCTCAAGTGGGTCCAGAGGAGGGCCATGAAAAAGATCTTGGAGGCAAAGCATCTCCCCTGTGAAGACAGGCTGAGAGAGTTGGGGTTGTTTAGCCTAGAGAAGACTCCAAGGAAACCTTGTATTGGTCTTCCAGTTGTCTTGTCCCACGCAGTGGGTTACAAAGGGGGTGAATCTTTTGAATTCCGAAGAGTATGCGTGCCGATAGAAGATCCGGTCTCTGCTCGTCAGAACCACAAGGCTACCGAGTCACTATAATGGCTCAGAGGAACAATTGTGCTGGTGACTTTATTAACTGACCACTTTAGTGAGTGAATGGAGACAATTTTGCAGCAATCAACGGATAACGTCCAGCAAAGAATAAAGGCACTTTGGAGTCGCTTTTTATTTTCCTAAAAATGATCAATCAATGATCAATAAATCACAATTCGACTCATACAAAACTTATACACATGAATATATGTAAGAGAGAGGGCAGAAAGAAGAAAGAGAGGACGAGGGGATAGGAAGATGAGACTCACCACCCTTGCATCCCACGTTTTTACAGAGTAGCCAACTTAGTCCATAGATAGTGGGTCAAGAAAGACACATGTGGTGTGTTGCCTTTATATAGTCTTTCTTACGCATGCACAATAGGTTCTTCCAGAAGATTCTCATTTTCTCTGGCTTGTACCTCTGCAGTTAGGCAAGTTCTGTCTGTGAGCTACAGCAGGGGGGAGATGATCTTTAGGTTAGATGAACTAGATGATCTTTAGGTTCCCTTCCAACCCAAACCATTCTATGAGTCTATGATTATTTTAGTTTAAATTTAGTTTATATTGCACAGGTTAACTCCAGGTTTTGTTTTTTTTGTTTTGCTTTACTTGCTTTTAAGTGAAATTTCTCACTTTAAATAAATGGCCTATATAGGTCAGTCTTACATAACCTACAATCTGTTTATAGCATGTAATCTTGCAGTGTTAGTAGAGAGATCTTGAAGTTTTCCACTTTCCTGAAAATTATTGAGTGCAGATAATAGGTGAGCCAAATAACATTTGCAAAATTTCTAATCTTAATCATATACACTATACCTCATACCTTATTTTCTTACACATAACTGAACTTATTTCCACTTGAAAGCTGGCAATGAACACAAGCAGCTTTTTGATTTACAATATATTCCTCTGAATTTTTTTCCCCTCTTAAAATAATTGTAGCATTCAATCAGTATTTAAACCAATTGCCTAAGAACTTATGTATACTGAATAACTATTTAAAATACCAACAGTAAACTCACAACTGCAAAACATAAATATGCTTTAACATTGTAGGTTCCATTCTGGAAATCTTGCTTCACATACTAAAAAGCAGAAACTTAAGGGTATGTTATCATACCTTACAATATATTCTGCTGAGTTGGATGGTTATAGTTTTTTTGCCACTTTCTTTGGGTAAATGTAGGTATTTAGCTCCCCAGTGTAAACTAGAGAATGAACATCCTCACATAACGTACAGTCACTAATGGTCTGATCCTCTGGTCAATTAGTTTCACTAATATGGTAGAACATAGTCAAGGTCATGTTTAAAAACAGGTTGATGAGTCAGTAATGTAAGCAAGAGATGTTCTTCTGCCTAAGCAGGAAAATTCATTAATATCTTGAACAACAAAAACAATAGAGGTAGGTAAGATTTAATAACCTTATTATTACAGATTTGGAAAGGATTAAAAATGGAGGAGCATGAAATTACCAAATTATTCAGAACTGCCTATTTGTGCTGGATTGTAGACTGACAACACAATTTAATCAATGGTGACTTCAATTTTGTTTGTATTCATATAATAAAGAAGGGTTTGGAAAAATCTCCCTCTTTACTTAAAATTTGCATTACGACACCCTATAGATACTTTTCAAAATCTTTCCTATTTATTTAATGAATGATTCCTGTCCATAATTGCTGATAAAGTAGAAGACTTCTGTGTTTCAAACAACTTACACTAATTGTTGGGTTTATATTGTATCCTTTTTCACACACATTGTCTCAGTGTTACTAAAAATATGGATTTCTCTTTATATAGCACAGAAGGAACAAGTAGTGGTTTAAGAATGAAATTGGAAATAATGTCCCTACTCAGAAAAGCTTATAGTCTAAATTAGCTAGGAAACATAATAAGAAATGGCAGCAGGCCATGGAGGGAATGGAGAAACAAAATGAAGGAAGAAAACTGAAAGGATAAAGTGCCCTTGGGGATGTTGTTTATGAAAGGTGAAGTAGTTCTCTTTTTTTTTTTCTTTTTTTTAAACATATTTTTTCATCTTATTTCTTTGTTGATATTTCAGTCTTTGTAAACATGCAAACATGCCAATGCAGGAGAAAAAGATCTTATACCATCATTGGAATATTCCCCCCCACCTTGCACCCCATTAATCTTACCTATTAGAATGACTTGCTGTAAATATTTAGAAGACTGGAGGTAAAACTCCAGAATTCCTAGGAAGACTAAATATTATGCAGATCTGGACTTAAAAACAATGCAATGTCACAAAAGGGAGAAGGTAGTAAAATTGCTGTCTTTCAGTGGAAATGTATATGTTCATGTGTATGCATACAATATGTGATGCTGTCATATGTCAAGATGAATTGCTTCAGTAATTTTCATTATGTCTTGCTTTTTAGGAGTCTTGTCAAGTTAAGTTTTTTAAATTAGGATAATGAAATAATAAGTAGATCAAAGAATATTTACTCTAAACATTGATATATATCATAAGGAGAAAGGCATAAATTATGCCAATTTGGAAGAAAAAACCCTCTTTCTAATTACATCAGATTAACTAGAATAATTAAAAAACCTAACCCTTTCTATGGCTACAGTTAACAGAACTCACCAGCTGAAGACCACATTTCACTTCCTCTGTTGTTGCTATACTATTTTAACCTTTGTTATCATACAGCCCTTTCTTATTTCACTTTGACTTTTGTCTTCCTCTGGGTAGCTGTAGAAAACTAGCTCACAAGAATAGGTCCATGGAAGTCACCACAGATGTATGCATCATTTGTACAACGTATATTTTCCTGTTTCAACATTTCACATCAATTAATTGCTGACTTGTGATATTGTCTGTTACACTCAAAATTCTGTTATGGGAAAAAGGGAAATCACACCATATATATGCCAAGCCAAGAATTTATTGTTAGTCTAAATAAAGTCTTACCAATTACAACAGTTATTATTGGTTCAGTTAAAATGATACTAATGTTCATAGTCTATTACACAAACACATCTTAATGTCTACGTTTTGTCTTGAGGTTTATGACCCTTCCAGTCCCTCTGTAACCTGAAGTTGACAATGCCAGGCTTCTCCAAGAGAAGAGAGAAGTCACCAGTGTCAACAGGTCTTTGCCTAGAGGCATATGATGTGTTTGATTGCTGTTTTTCATCTTTCACCTTGGAATCCACTTAGGGTTAACTTTACAGTTTTTCTTAAAACAATCTGCTTATCTTTTAATTGGTTTCCAATTTTCCAGCTTTTCTGTTCTTTGATCACTGTAAATAATGTCTTACTTGATTCACAAGGTTGTAGCCCTGTAGTGACCAATAACTGATCATAGTGGGGTTTGTTTTTTGCCTGGGACTTCAGATATTGTCCTTTGTTGGCATTCACTCATACCATGTTTTATTCTACAGTCACAGACAGTTCATTCTACGGAGAATGATTACTTGGTTTTGCTATATGTTAACAGTAGGCTTCATATCACACAATTGCACAGTTAAACAAAATCCAGAACAAATTCAGGAAGAAGTTACTTGATCCCTAGACAATTGCTATCACAGCTGAAAAAAAAGTAAAACCAGCTCAGGCTGAGGCAAGTTCAGAGGAGTCTTAAGACTATGTACTGTCAATCTAGTACAAAGCCTGTGGGTTTTTACTAGTGTTAGCACAATCATACTTGCCCAGTTATTTCTCCTCTATTCATTTGACTGTCCTCCCCCAGTAAACTGAATGATGGAAGCTGAATGGTACCAGAATCAAATAAAATAAGAAAACAAACTTGTCAGCAAGTCAGGAACAGGAGAGTTAGTGATCTTACATCTAAGTCATAGCCTTGATTTGACACAATGACTACCGATAGTTATTTCTGAGCAACATTAATAGAGCTATCGGAATAAGAAAAACAAACAAGAATGAAAACTCAAACTCTCTTATGTATACCACTACTAGTGACATTTCAGTGTTAAAAAAAACCTTTTATTGTTTGATGTGTTAGTTTGGGATGAGAAAACTTCAACTTTTTAACAGTTCACACTTACTGATAGAGCTTTTAATTAGCAACATCACCTGCCTTTTACACCTTCTTGGAGTTTGCATTCTGTGCAGTATGGATGGCTGAAATAGGTTTTCCTCGTACTATTGTGTCAACATCTTAATGCAGTCTTTGTGTTTTTTGTAACAGAGGCAGAAATGACCTTTCATATTCTGCTAAGAAAATTGTCTGTCTATAAATGTATCACTTATGCTTCTGGGGTTTTATCATTACTGCTTGAGCTAAATTCAGTTGGGGTAGGAAAACAATATTTCAGATTTTTACAGTTGGCTTTCAAATTTAAATGCTATATCACTTCACCCTAGGTTTGGTTACTGATTTACAAGTTTCTTAAAATAAAGTTCTTCAACAGATAGAAATATACTAAAGACTTTGCTAAAAAATGTTGATCTTGCAAACCTCCTGTAGGTTACATAGGACAGTATTATAATAATTGGGTGGTCTCGCTAGAAAAGGTAGTATACAGAAGCAAAATGAAAAGTGATTATGATCAGAGAAAGTTTTCAGCAGGAATGGATCATACAGATGATGACTGAGAGGATGAAAACTAAAAAAAAAAAAAAAAAACCACCCCAAAAACCAAAACACCAAAACCCCAGCCCAAAACAATGTGTTCAGTTTTATAAAGATAATAATAAATGGCTGAGCCAAGGAGGGAGTCAATATTTCCTGACTAAATAAAAACTCCAGAGATGGAGTCTTAAAGTTCCAGAATCACCTAATTTTCACCATGTTTGAATACGGCACATAAAAATTCGTTGATGGAATTTTGTTTGAGAATTCAATCTCAATTTTGAATAATATTTTGTAGGACACATGGCATCAGTATTCACTTTATCTTGCTTATGTATGAACATTTAAAATGATGTAATAAATGAACAAGTAAACAACCCCCTTCAGTAAGTAATAAATTTAATTCTTCAGTTACTGTGTCATTTAGTTTATCATTTCATAAAATAAGAAATTTCATCTGTTCAAGTATGACAAGTTTTTATTTCTTTATTATATTAGATCTGGTTTTAATATTGATTCTATCATTTTCCATATTATATCAATAAACATTTTTTTAATTACACTTTTTATTTTCTCTATAAAATCTTTATTTTTTTTTTTTTAAAGAAATTAATATTTTAAAGAAAGATTTTACAGTATTCCTCTTCCAGTGTGCTGTGGTATAGTCAGTTAAGTCCACTCAGTATAACGTATCTGTATATCATGGAAGAACCTAAATAAGGGGGAAGAAAATAAAGTAAATCTAAACTTGAATGTTCAAGGTCATTAACCATCCAATTTTTTTATAACTGTGTCTGGAGAGACCTTACCTTAGTGAAGATCATAGGAAATGTCACTAACATTAAAAAAAAAACTAAGAAAAGTAAAAGCATTAAAAAACTTAAGAAATCTTGAAGTTTGAAATCAGTAATGATCTATGAAGAAATACAATATTTTTCAGATGTTTCATCTGTCTCACCTCAAAAAAACAAGCCAGCAAAACAGTTTTTATGATCTTTTTTATATTAATGAAATCTTGTTAATTTTCAATAATGATAAATAGATACAAAGTAAAGAAATCTTATCTGGTAGGGAGAAGTGTCTTCAATGAGTTGTGATAGACTGATGGTCTAGGAACATCTCCATGGAAAAGTCCATATAAAAAGCTAGATATGATCCCTTTCCAATTTCAGATTGCTGAACCTACTGAATGGGAACTAGGGGAAAACCCTCTGTACTCTTACTCCCAAAGATGAACAGTTTAGTACATTACACCAGTGAGTGCACCGTGACTTGCAGATCATACTGGAGTGCTACAGGTCAGGATTTGTCCAGGACTTGACTTCACAGAAACATAATTACCTCTATACTGCTTTCACTATCAGCATCAAGGAGTACCTCACAGTCCCAGAGCCAGATGGTATGGATAGCTTCATCTTTTAATACACATCTTTAGTGCAGACTATCCTCTGTTGTGAAATAAAGTTTCACCACAAAGTAAACAGCTATTTGTTTTTCTACAAACTGTCAGTGCAAATTAACACTGCCAGTTCCAGGAGTTATGAACTGAAATGAAACAGGAGGCAAAGACAAATTGTCAGTATGAACATGCCAATAGGCAATTTCTCTAATTTTCATAACTGCACAGAACTTTGACTTCCTTAATGCTGTGTTATGAGTTACTGTCATCTGTGCTTGACAAGTACAGTCTTTATTAAGGATATGATGTTTCAGTCATTGAGAGGCTCTGAAATTTGGCTTTAGATGCAGTAATTTGTCAGCAATATTCTTTTAAATTATTATTAGGGTCCATTTCATAACATTATTTTTTAGACTTGAAAGTAATCTTCCTGGTAATTCAAAGAATCAGTTATGTTTCAGTTGCTTAGTCTTCAAGATTTAATAATTTTTAACTGGATAAGTACATGTGTTGGTTTAGGCCCTGCCGGGACAGGAGACCACGTTGCCATTGTCCCTCCCCCACCCTTGGACCGAGTAGGGCACAAACCCCGGGATTGAAATTAGGAGAAATTTAATACAACAGTGTAACAGATAACAATCTGAACAACAATAGCAATAACAACAACAATAAACAGTAATAACAGTAAACAAGACAAAAGATACACAGAGAAATACGGCAATGGATACAGACAACCCACCATGTGCTCGCCGTCACCAAAGCCACAAAGGAAAAAAGTTCCCGCACTGCTGCGCCGGACCTGACATCAGCATGGTATGAATAACCCGGCTGGAGATCCCTTCCCCCTCCCTGCTGGCGAAACTTAACCCTATCCTAGCTGAACCAGGACAGTACATGACTAATCATATGGTTTTAGTTAAAAATTAAGTGAATTGCCAGATTCTAAGATCTCTAATAATGAAACTATAGACTAGGGTTGTTCCATCTCTTCTTAAAGTAGCATCAGTAAAAATCAGAAATTCAAAATGCTAGAACAATCTGGATAGGTTTTTATTTTCACTTTCAAAATAATATTTTCATTGTAAAATATACTATTGTAGGGGAAGGTACTCTCCTACAATCATGCAAACTATGTTGAATTGATATGGCATGTGTATCAGTTTCATGTACATGAAAGGCAAGAATAGGTCTTCAGCAATGAGAAGAGAAATAGAATAAACCTGTTACGAACTCAAAACGTCTGGATCACAGTCTTACTGGCATTACCTGAAGAGTTATTTTTTTGATGGGTTCAAGATGAGTACTGATTTTTTATTTTTATATTTTTAAACACTGTTGCCTCTGCCTGTTGCCTGCCAACTTTCTTTGTAGCAGCATTGATTTTCATCAGAGGGATTGGCAAGGAGATGTGGATAATAATTACTCCCTTTTTCCTCTGAAATTATCCAAAACAATGACAGTTGTCAGAAATAAAACACATACATGTATAAATTAAGTAATTAATTAAAATTATTATATTAATAATAAATAAGACACATAAAAAATTATTAATAATAAATAAGACACATAAATCCATAAATTCCCTTTACAGTATTTTATTTTGATTTATTGTCCACTTGCTGATTTAGTAAAACATAACCCATTACAGAGCTTCCAGCACCTTCGAACTAGGGCAAAGAACAGGAATACAAGGAGAACTGTGTTCAAGTTCAACTTCTCTATCAGGCAAAACAACACTTAAGGAATTTACTAAATGCAATGACATAATTGCTATAATCTAGTGATATAGACCTGATGTTTCTAACCAAAATTGGTATTTTGGTCTGTTTTCTGACAAAAGCTTTGTGAAAACTATGACATTTTCTGTACTAGTTTTCAATTTAAACAATAATAATAATAATAATAATAATAATAATAATAATAATAATAAAAAGTTTTTTCTAACTTTAGCTGACAATCTACAGTTAATGGAGAAGGACAATAGTGTTATACTGTTGAAGCTCACAGAGGAACACTTTAATATTAATATTAAAGACAGCAAAGAGTTCCTGTAATTTTAATTTTTAAAAATAAGAATTATGGAGTAAACAGTAATGAGTGTTGTCCCTCAATAGTGCATACTGGGACCAATACTATTTAATACCTTCAGCAATGACATAGACAGTGGCATTGAGTGTACCCACAACAAGTTTGCAGATGACACCAAGATGAGTGATGTGGCTGATTCGCTAGAGGAAAGGTATGCTATCCAGAGGGACTTTGACAGACTTGTGGAGTGGATGCATACAAAACTAATGAGGTTCAACAAGGCCAAGTACAAAGTCCAGCACGTGGATTGTGTCAACCCCCTGCATCAGTACAAGCTGGGGGATGAAGAGATCGAGAGCAATCCTCCAGAAAGGGACTTGAACATACTTGTGGACAAAAAATTGAGCACAAGCCAGTAACGTGTGCTTTCAGCCCAGAAAGCCAATTGTATCCCGAGCTGCATAACAAGAAGTGGGGCCAGCAGGTCAAGGGAGGTGATTCTCTCTCTCTGCTCTGATGAGACCCCACCTGGAGTACTGCATCCAGCTGTGAGAAGGGACCTTAAAGATCATCTAGTTCCAACTCCTCTGCCATGGGCAGGGACACCTTCCACTAGACCAGGTTGCTCAAAGCCCCATCCAACCTGGCCTTGAACTCTTCCAGGGAGGGGACATCCACAGCTTTTCTGAGCAACCTGTTCCACTGTCCCACCACCCTCACAGCAAATAATTTCTTCATTATAGCTAATCTAAATCTACCCTTTTACAGTTTAAAAATGTTACCCCTTGTCCTGTCACTACACTCCCTGATAAAGCATCCCTCCCTTTCTTTCCTGTAGGCTCCCTTTAAGTACTGGAAGGCCACTGTATTGTTTCCCTGGACTCTTCTCTAGGCTAAACAACCCCAACTCTTTCAGCCTGTCCTCACATGGGAGGTGTTTTGCCCCCCTGAGCTTTTTTATTGCATCCTCTGGACCTGCTCAAGTAGGTTCATGTCCTTCTTATGTTGGCAGCCCCAGAGCTGTATGCAATACTCAAGGTGGGCTCTCATGAGAGCAGAATAGAGGGGAAAATCACCTCCCTTGACCTGCTAGTCTCAGTTCTTTTGATGCAGCCTGGGATACAGTTGACTTTCTGGGCTGTAGGAGCATATACTCAGTCTGTCATCCACTAATACCTCTGAGTCCTTCTCTGCAGGGCTAGGGCTACTCTCAATCCACTCATTGCCCAGCCTGTATTTGTGCTTGGGATTGCCTCAACCCATGTGCAGGAGCTTGCACTTGTCCTTGTTGAACTTCATGAAGTTTGCATGGACCCACCTCTCAAGCCTGTCAAGGTTCCTCTGGATGGCATCCCTTCCTTTTGACATGTTGACCTCACCACTCAGCTTGGTGTCATCAGCAAACTTGTTGAGCATGCACTCAGTCCTACTGTCTACATCCCCAACAAAGAGGTTAAACAGCACCGGTCCCAGTACCGACCAAAGGAATGCCAGTCATCACTGATGTCTACTTTGACATTGAGCTGCTGATTGCAGCTCTTTGAGTGCAACAATCTAGACAATTCTTTATTCACTGTGGTCCATCTGTCAAATTCACATCTCTCTGATTTAGAGACAGGATGTTGTGTGGGACAGTGACAAACATTTTGCACAAGATCAAGTAGAGGACGTTGGTTTCTCTTCCTTTAACCACCAAAGATGCAACCCCGCAATGGAAAGCCACCAAATTTGTCAGGCATTTTATTTACCCTTAGTGGAGCCATGTTGGCTGTCACCAATCTCCTCCTTATTTTCCATGTGGCCCAGCTTACTTTCTCAGAGGATCTGCTCCATGATCTTGTTGGGCACAGAGATTGGACTGACTGATAATACTTATTTCCTTTTAAAAATGGGAGTTCTGTTACCCCTTTTCCAGTCAGCAGGAACTTCATCAGAATACAGAGTGGGACCAGAGGAGGTCCACAAACATGATCAGAGGGCTGGAACACCTCTTCTACAAAAGAAGGCTGAGACAATTAGGTCTGTTCAGCCTAGAGAAGAGAAGACTCTTGGGATAATTTATTGTGGCCTTTCCATTGTTAAAGGGTGCTTGTAAGAAAGATGGAGCGAGACTTTTCATCAAGGCCTGTAGTGCCAGGCAAGGGGCAATATTTCTGAACTGAAAGAGGATAGATTTAAACTGGATATAAGGAAGACATTTTTTACTATGAGGGTGGTGAGACACTGCAACAGATTGCCCAGAGAAGTTGTGGATGCCTGTTCTGGTTTTGGCTGGCATAGAGTTAGCCCTTCTTGAGCTGGGAGAGGGCACAGTTAAAGTGCTGGGCCCAGATCGGCCACTGGAATGTTCCATATCATGTGATGTTATGCTCAGTATTTAAAGAAGGCAAATTGCCCCTCATTTCCAGTCTGTGGTGGTGGGATCTTCGTTCTGTCAGGATCACTGGCCAGGAGTAGGTATCAATTGGTGGGTGGTGAGCAATCGCATTGGTGTTGCCAGTTTGTACTTCCTATTGTTATGATTGTCTTGATACCATCACTAAACTTGTTTTTTATCTCAACCTAGGAGCTTTTTCTTTTTGTTCCTTCCAGGCATAGGAAAGGATGAGTGACTGGCTCCATGGTTATTGGTTGCTGGCCGAGTTCTAGCTATGATAATGCCCCATCATTGGAAACGTTCAAGTCCAGTATGGATCGGGATTTCAGCAACTAAATCTGGTGAAAGATGCCCCTTCCCAGAGCATGGGGATTGGATTAGATGATCTTTAAAGATCCTTTCAAAACCAAACTATTTTATGATTCTATGGATATTGAAGCTGAATGAAGACACTTACTGGATTTCTGATTCTTCATCTTCTTCACTGGCACATCTCAATATTATGAAATAAGTGGATGAAATAGTACTGGATACATTGCAGCGACAATAAAAATTGTCTTTGAAAGATCTAAATCCCATTCATTTAAACTGTAAACTCAGGAGTCATTAGTATACTCAGGAGTTATTTAGATGACAGGACTAAGATTAATTTCAAGAATATGACATTTAAATTTAGGTGTATGCTTCCATTATCACTGGAAATCAACGGAACCCTGAGAACAAATGGCATGTGAGGGTCAAGTCAGTTGTCTGGACATAACTGATAATACCTTTTGAGTGTCACCAGAATATGCAAGAGATTTGCACCCAGATGGGAAATATAACGCTCAGGAGACCCACGTCACTGTGGAATGGCAGCTAGAGGACAGCCAGCATTTGCTAAGACATCACTCATCTTCCTGGACAAATCTGTTGAGGCATTTGAACAGACTCCAGTGTTTCTATTAATGTCTTCATGGAAGGCCTGGAAAGAATTACAGTTGTGACAGCTGAACATTAAAATTCATTTAGTGGTTCATTTGCAGTTTATGAGCAATTTTCTTAATGAAAAAGTTTTTACTGATCAGCATGACTGGAAGTCAGAAAGGTTAAAAACACAGCAGAAAGGTAAAGAAAGAAACTAGGTGCACAAAGAACTTTCTTGAACAGAAGAGTTTGAAAAGGTAGTTTTCATACTGTTCTTACTTGCTGCATTGCTATTTTAAAAACTAAGATAATCTAGAAGAAAGCGTATATAATATGTTGACATAGTTTTATGATGCAAAGATTGTGTACCTAAATCAGATACCAAACACTTCCAAAAATATAGTGGAGTCCAAAAGCCTGCTGATGCAGAGTTCCTTACAGCAAACAGCCAAAACAAAAAGAAAAAAAATCTTTGGCTTGTTAATTAGCATTTCCATTATTGAAGTGGTTTAACATTTACTCACTCCACAGGAAAGACTGAAAATTTAATATTTTAAGTTCTAATATGTGTAGATTATAAAATTCTAGACTATCATATATATTCCACATATATACAATATATTGGAGCTATATAGATATATTTATATATGTTACAATATTGGTCAGAATGTGGCATTTACTTCCTTATCTATGGTTTCATTTTTATTTGCATATTAACTAGGCAATATGTCACCAGGAACAAGTGTCATTTGTTGAAAATATGATGCATCAGTGATTTTGTGTACCTTGATAATTTTTTTCAGAGTTACACAAAAATGATTATAGCTTTGACAGAGGTAGAGTTATGTATAAAGGATTTGTTGTTCCATATGAGATGAACTTTAACATGATAGTTCTAAATGTTGGTCGGATATTTTACGTAATACCTCCAAAATGTCTTCATAAATTATTCTTCTCATTATACTGAAGCAAAATTAATCTATCTGATTTTTATTTTTCCATTGGCTATTATTTAAATGAAGATCATCTTTCAATACATTGTCATTTATTATTCTTAGAGCATTTGGACACTTCTTAAAAAAAATATTCTGTGTACAGATATACTTACACATATATCTGTGTATGTACATACATATCTGAGGCTATTTCTACAACATCAAAAAATTTAGCTACCTAGTTTGCTTCTGGGTTGTAGATTTCTGTCATTTGCATCTCAAAGGAAAAAAAGAAAAAAAAAGAAAAAAAAAAGAAAGTAATTATTTTCTAACCTGTCTTTTGGAATCAATCAATGTATTTTCTTTGGAATAGTTCCTGCATGCAGGTTTGGGTATAGAGCTTTCCAAGAACTGTTCTCAAAATGAGTCTGGGCATGACTACACCAGTTTCCTCTGTCCTACACAATTATCCAGCATGTTCTGAATTATTTTCACCTCAACACATCCTTCTAAAATTCCCTTCAGATGAGAGTTTTACAGAAAATATTAAGGTTTTGTCATTTATTCAGTTGTTTCCATGATGTACTCTTCAAGCTCTAGAGGATCATGCTGTCATGGTTTGAACTCAGGGGAAAACTGAGCACCACGCAGACACTCACTCTTCCCTTCCCCCCAGTGCTGAGAAGGAGACCCAGGAACTGGAGATAAGGGCAAGGAGGGATGATTTTATCCTTTAAGGCACACGCAAAAGACAGACTCGTTAGGGGAAGAAAAAAAGAACATAAATTTAATACAGACACTAACAACAACACTTAACAGACAGAGTAGGGCCGTGAGAAGCATTTCCACATCTTGAAAACACTTTGCCCTATCCCTCCCTTCTTCCCAGGCTCATCTTTGCTTCCCATATCTCTGCTTCCTCCCTCTCAGCATTGCATGGGACAGGGAATGGAGGGTGCAGTAAATCCTGAAGTTTCTTCCACTTTGGGGTTGGGAGAACATCTGGCATTCCTTCCCTGTCCCAGCATGGTCCCTCTCACACAGAGGACAGTCCTCCACTAACTCTGACACGAGTCACACAAGGGTGTGGGTCACCTCTGTGTGTTGCAATCCTCCCAGTGCTGAACTACAACAGCGGGGCCTTCTTCCCATGGGATCCCAGACTTCTTTGTGGGCAGTCACCTGTCCTGGCGTGGGGCCCCCTACAATGGGCTTAGACCCATCGTTTGGGTTTTTATGGGATGCCTACCTTACTGAGATGTTTCCCTGGTGTGTGTTCTGATGATATGTCAAACTTCTCAACACTTTCTAAAGCCCTTTACTTTGAAAATAAGCAGCATGCTAAATTGTTAGGACAGAGGTTTCAAAATTTCTTTTGTAGAACAACATGCAACAGAAAGAAAACCAAGTGGTATTCAGGAATAATGAAAGGCCTGCCAATTTTTGTTGAGGTACTTGGAGAAGGGTGAACTTTTTTTTTTTTTTTTTTTTTTTTTTTTTTTTTTTTTTTTTCCCAGTTTTGAATCAATGGTATTGCAAACACAAGAACTGAAATGAAATTTGGAAATCCATGCTGTGAAGAAAAAGGTGACTGTTTTTATTACTAGTGCTAGTTACAAATTGGACAACCAAGGCTATTTGAATTGGCAGTTAGGGCTTCTGTAAGGCCTACTGGAGAAAGTTTTAGAAATATCACTTCAGGTACTTTCAGCTTCTAATTTGCTCATTAAAGGAGAAATACTAGTAAATAAATTAAAAGCATCTGCAGACAAAGTAGCTTTATTGCTCTTTATGTATGAAGAAAAAAGTTAATGTCAACTGGCTAAATTAGAGTGAAATATTAGGAAGAAAGGATTTAGACAATAGATCAAAAAAGGAAATGACAATAAAAGGGAGACTAAATATTTTTCTAACAAAATACAAATAAGTTAGAAATCAAGATGTGGGATTCATTCCCATAACTTCTAGGGAAATAATTTATCTATTCTCTTAGCCTTGAAGCTGAAAGTATTCTACATCATGTAGTTGATAAAAAGAAAGACAATTATGACAGCAAAGTAGACAGTTATTTTAGTTTGGAATGCTGAGTAAATAATACTAGAGAGCAATGCACAAGTGTGGTAACATAGTTATTTAAACTGAAAGATAACTGGAGAAGAGATTCCTACATTATAGTGTACTCATTACACACAAAGGAGACTGTTCTTCAAAATGGTTTCAGGCTATCTTCATAGTGACAGCACTGGGGAAAATTAATAATTTTATCAAAAGTGTAAAAAAACATTCCTTGATGTTATATTTTTAAAATAGTGGACTAGGAAAATAACCCTTCTGATGAAAGTAAAATACAGGATTCTTCAAAAGAAACTACAAAATAATGAGAAGACATCAAGCTGTTATTGCAACACCTTTTTCAAAAACTTGTACTATTTTATTTAAATAATAAATAGACCAGAATCCATGTTACGTATCAGGTGGCCAGTTGACATAAACTGTCATAAGTTCATTGATTTCACCAAAACATGTTGTATTGAACCAACAGAAGAGCTGGTCTGATGTTAGAGTAAAAAACCCCATCAAAACGCTTCCAGCTGTTTTTTGTCCAAAATGCAACAGATGAATGCAGCAATAAATGATGAACATACACATGCATTTTAATTACTTATTATTGTATTTTTACAATTCAGTTGTGAATTAGGGGGTTTGTATCTTAATTAGAGGGCAGGACAGATGGTGAAAGCTTCCTCTGTATTAAAATAATCTCAGCTGCCCACTGACGATGCACTTCAAGCAACAGACATTTCATAATAACAGAGCTAATTATCCAGCCAAAATACTTAGGATGTTCTATGTAAATTTTTAATACAAAAAGTCACTGAAGCTATGTGGCTTCTGCATATTTTTTTTCTTCTAATTTCATATCATGTCATCATTTCATTTAATCTTTTACCTAGAGGATAGATAAGAACTAGATTCTGGAATTTAAAGAAAGAGTTTCTTGAGTGTGCACAAAGAGAAATGGATTGCAAGGTAAATTTATCTTCCATTTCAGAATCAGAAGCTGCAAAGAAGTTCCACCTCCACTGTATACACACACATTATCCAACAAAAAGGTCAGTACCTTACATTCTTTACAGATATGGTGCTGTACTGGAGCAGCAGAAAAAGAAGTGTACATCTCCTAAGCACAGTCTCCTCTAAGACAAAAAGTTTAATGTTTCTTCCTCTCACCAGGCATTTCCTAAGATGCAGTGTTGAGAAGGGTATGGGGAAAGCAGAAAAATAGGAAATGGTAATTAAAAAAAGACAGTATACTATAATTTTAGTTTCCTGTGGTACTCTGAAACCTCAGCATGCTTCCCCTGGATATTTGAGGCAGCATTTCATGATTCCGTAAATTTTCTATCTAGTAGAGTCCATTTTGTTAACCTAGTATAACCTCTTCAAAACAAAGACTTAAAGACTATTCAAAACAATCTAAAGGGAATAGTTTATTATTCTACATTGCGGCATGCACTATCATAAAAATGTGCATTCACTCATGAAGAATTTATGGCTTCATTCAAAAATTGTTTTGCCTTGAATGTTATATGGAGAGATTAGATGTCAGGCTAGTAATGGTTATTTCTTCTGACCAGAAAATTGGTGAATGAACCTATGAAGAAACAGGTCTTGGAAACAAGCAAACAAACAAACAAATGAAAAATTCTAACACAAAAAAAAACCCCACTAACCAACAACACCAGCACCACCACAACAGAAAACTGTCTATTGGTCCATTGGGATATTAAGTAGAAAATGTTGTGTTACTGTATCAAGCATGGGATAGATTAATGATATCTACCTCCCAAATCTCAGTGAACTCATTAGCCATGTCACAATATCTTAGTAGATGACATATAAATTGCATTAATAACCTACTGTAATGGGTTCCTTTTGGAAGAAAATCTCTGTATATGGACTAGAAGGAGCTGCAGAGAATTCTGATACCTCAGTTCAGATGACTGCAAGATACTCCATGACATTCACCCACCTCAACAGTACAGGACTTGGTTTTAAGCCAGTTTGACCACGTTTCACAACTATTTTTCTAAAAACACTTGATAAATTTCTTATATGAAAATAATTACCATAATTCATACAAATCTTATGAGGAGTGGCTGATGGAACTGAAGGTTATTTAGTATGGAGGAAAGGAGGCTGAGGGGAGGTTGTATCGCTCTCTACAACTACATGAAAGGAGGTTGTAGTGTGGTGAGTGTTGGTCTCTTTTCCCAAGCAACAAGTGATAGGACAAGAGGAAATTACTTCAAGTTGTGCGAGGGGATGTTTAGGTTGGATATTAGGAAAAATTTATTAATTGAAAGGGTTGTCAACCATTGGAACAAACTGCCCAGGGAAGTGGTTGAGTCACCATCTCTGAAGATATAAAAAGATGTGTAGGTGTGGCACTTAGGGACATGGTTTAGTAGTGGACTTGGAAGTGTTAGTTTTATGGTAGGACTCAATGATCTTAAGGGTCTTTTCCAACCTAAATAATTCTATGAATCTATGATTCTAATTCACCCCAAGGATTTCTTTCCTTTATACTTTTCCAAATCCCCCATGAACATCGAACAAGTGAATAACCGAAACACCAGTTCTTTAATGTGATGGCAATCCTTGTAAGGTTATATTCAATCTTTTTGTTGCATCTGGCTTTGTTTACCATTTTATGTCTGTGACAAAATGAATCTAATTATTACATTTTTTTAAAGACTGTAATAGTACAGAAATTAATTATGAGAAAAAACTTGTAAATTTCAATTTTGTTATAAATTTTAAGTAACACTACATATGCATGGCTGTATTAGCAATATTTTAATTATACATGGCTGTGTGGTGCTACTGCTTAATCATCAGCAAAATGTAGTAAACAAGAATACCACAGAAGATTAGAGTAAAAGTGTATGTACAGTACAGTACTAGGAACAATAACTTAGTAAATAAACCAGGGGATACATATGCAATTATTATGTGTTGCATGTTACTAGGATATGGAAATGATAGAAAAGAAAAAAAAAAACAAACAAACGTGCTTTTATTTTTAGGTTCTTAGTCTTCAGAGGTTCTGAAAGAAAAAGCTAAAAATTGTGAAAAAACTTCCAAATATTCCAATGTAACCAGAAAAAATATTTATTTATTTATTTATTTATTTATTTATTTATTTATTTATTTAACATATTAAACTACTGCCTGGTTGGAAGTTACAAACTACAAAAAAATAAATGTTTCAACATAGCTGAACCATGCTCTAGATTTTTTTTTTTATGAACAGCTGTGATCTGTATTACTTCAGAAACATCCTGTCTGATAAAATTTTCCAGAAATTAAGTCTAAACTTCAATTATTTTAGTTGTTTACATAAAGTATACAATGAAACATTTTGCTTCAGTGGGGGATAAACCCCCCAATTTTACCATAAAAAATATAAGCAGAAAGTTTGCAGCTAAAAAAAAAACAAAAACAAACAACGAAGGTCAGACTGTTAGGGATTAAACCTCCAAGTCAATAAACCTCTTATGCTGCTTTATGTAAGCAGGTAAAAGTTACTTAAGCATTTTCTGCATGTTCAGCATACACTGTAGCTTTTGAAGGTTTGTGTTCATTTTGCTAAACAACATCATTTTTCAAATACACTTCTGAGGACAATATTCTGCACTTTGTTTTCTAAGGAAAGTGAGGTTGTAAATGCAAAATCAGAACAGCAAAATTCATATACCAGTGATTGTCACTCAGCCGTTAGAATCAATTCAAATATGCGTATTTGCTAATATACATTTCCCTACAGAGTAGTGGTAAAAATATTTACAGATTACTCCACACACACACACACACACACATACACACACACACACACACACATCCTCCAGGAAACTGTATTGCCCAGATCCTCTGCATGTACAAACAATTGTAGTAATGCCAAACTCAGTGGAGTGCTGGGGAAAAAAAAAAAAAGCGAAGATCCCAGAACAAATCAGTAATACTGAATATGGAAATCTCCTGAAGTGGGTCCGATTCATTATTCTTATCTTTATCTCATTAGCACCTAGTGATATGAAGGAAGACTGGTGTTGTGTGAACACAGTTATCTGCAGGTAAGTGCAGGCAGGCACATCTGGTAAAAACATAGTTTGTGATAACAGCTCCTCAGTGAGAAGGAATTCCTTGTTGCTTATAAGTCTGATCATAATGTGGAGAAATTAAGGGTATTTCTAGGGATGACGCAGTATCAACTTCAAATATCATTAGTAGAGTTAAACTGATATCACATTGATAGGGTAGTTACTTAAAGCATTGGTCTGTGTTCAAACAAGGATGCTACTCTCTGGAATGCTGGCTCTTTACTGACTGTATATATATATATATGGAGTTAACAGTTTCTTAAATGACTAAATGAAGGCTGTGTCACAAACTGTAAACAAGAAACTGTTTGTAAAGAGAATGTCTCAAACAACTTGGTGGAATGCCCTGTGGGGGAGAAGCAGAGGGAGCTCTGTGGAGGTGGGGCAGTGGGCCATTTCTCTCCCTCTCCCTCCTGTGGTTGCTCAGAGACAGAATTTGCGTAACTGCACAAGTACAAACCAAAGAAAATGAGAACCTTCTGGAACAACCTACTGTGCATGCATAAGAAAGACTATATAAAGGCAACACCCCACGTGTGACTTTGTTGACCCACCATCTGTGGACCAAGCTACTCTACAACAAAGTGGAATCCAAGGATTATCCTTTCCCTATCTTCTCTTCCTTTCTCTTCTCTTCCCTCTTTTTGCTCTTTCTTACATATATTAATGTATATAAATTTTGTACAAATTGAATTGATCATTGACAGGTTATTAGGAAAATTGTTTCATTGCCAAAATACCTTTATTCCTTTCACAGGTGGTTATCAGTTGATTGTTGCCAGTTTGTCTCCATTCACTCCTTAAAGTGACCAGTTAATAAAGTCACCAGCACAATTGTTCCTCTGGGTCATTGTCATTACTTTATCCACCCTGAAGCTCTACCAAGAAGAGACTGGCTTTTCCACTGTCAAGCAGGCTCTTGGGAAATTCAGAAGATTCACACACACACACACACAAACACACACACACGCAAACACACACACACGCAAACACACACATCCTATAACCTACTGTGTGGGACAAGACAGGCCCTTTTAACAAACTTATGAGTACCTCAACCTGACCAAGAAAATGCCTGCTGTCCTCAAATGTAAAAATAGCAGGGTTTGCTTGCAGAATCCAGTCCTCCATAGTCATGCTAATACCATGCCTATCACTGATATTACTGATTTCAAATCATAGAGTCCTAGAATCATCTAGGTTGGAAAAGATCCTTAAAATTCTCAAGTCTTACCATAAATCTAACACTTCCAAGTCCATCAAATGAAAAAATGGATTGAAATTAAGGTTCACATAAGGCATGTGGACCATGGTCTGACACTGATACAAATACATAAAAGCTGTACATGCTAGAACTTAAAGTTACCGATTATCAGAAAATCATCTTCCTGAGTCAAACTGTTACATAGAATAAAACTAATCTAGACAGGTGCAAGGAACTCGAGGAAGTAATACCTCAAATATTCATTGACAGAAAACCTCGAGGAGAACCTGTGGCCTTTGTGAGTCTAAGGAATATCACCCAAGGAAGCAGGAGTGTATTGAAGGATGCACCCCCCACTCCCTTGCAGTTACATTGACAGATTCCTTAGATAAACCCCAGAGGGCGGAAATTTGGACTGAGTGAAACCAAATATTTCTCATCCAGAACAAGGACCATTAATCATTGATTCCATTCTGTAAGCCCAAAGAGCTAACAAGGTCTGATAAAAGTTGAGCATTTCTGCCCCAGAAGCTGGATGATTGTTCAAGAAGCATGAAGGCAGAAAAAATCTGTGGACAGGGTGAGTATGACTACTGAATGGTTCACTCCATTCCCCCTTTAATGTATGCACAGAACCCATGCTCCATCTTTTTCCTCATGTCTCATGGAAATGAGCTTGTAGAATACCTGCCTCTTTTTGTCTAGTATGCTAATCAGATGATAAAATGAACTGAAAATGTGACAGAAAACTTTGCTCTGTGTGCACCCACCACCCAAGATTACCAGACCTGAGACAATGCTGGATCCAGGGTTGGTGACTGGATTTCTTTGACTCTCTTTCTCTCCTTTCTGTTTCTTCCCTTTCCTTTGTTTAGTTTCTTATAGATTTATAAGAGACAACATTGCTTATTATTCTTTTCCAAGTTTAAGTTTTTTCTACCACAAGTAAAATATTTTAACTGGTTGATTGGTGTCATTTTGTTTTAATTTAACCTGAGGGGATCTCAGAACTGAGCTCCCTGAGCTCCCAGTCCAGGTCATGACACCAGGGTAAGGATGCTCTTTTGTGACAAGATAGATGAGGCTTGATCCTCAATTAATTTTGACATGTTGGTCAATTTTTTCTGAAAATTTACAGAATTCAGGCACAATAAGCTTGTCAAAAGAATGTCGGTTGTGTTTGAAACACCACAGAGCTGATGACTAACAGGTCAAACTCTTCAGCTGCTTCTGACTGTGTAAATTGTTTTAGTCTCCAAATCTCAGGACCAGAAGCCTTCATAGTTTTTTTCCCTATTTATAGAGTTTTTAAATGTGCTTGCACATCTAGGGTTTCTTTTTTCAACTATGCTGGTTTACTTGCACAGTGTTGTTTGTGTGGATACAAGGAGCATTAGAAACTGACAATCTCAAAACCATATGAAACTGTGCAGGTATGTAGGTAGGAAGAAAAGTTTGTAGGCAGGTGGAGGGTTAGAGAGGCAGAGACAGAAGGATAGAAATATACCTACAGCTTTGTTACTATTGTAATAATGACAACCTTATTCATGTTCTTGTCTTAAATTAGGGCTATTAAATTGTTAGTGATTTACTGTGTTCATTATTAAAAGTTCGCTTTATCTCCTGTCTTTAAAAGATTCTACTTCTGTTACTTTTAACTAGCCTTCTATTCTTCAATCTCCTTGCCATGTGCATTTGCTGCTCTTCTCCATCTTTAAGATACTAGTTAAAAAGCCAAAGACCTTCATATAAGCATGAAGGAAAAATGTTAGAAGGATTTTAAAATATTTTTATTGAACTGGAAATGGTTCTTATAAGTAAAATTTAAAATTCCTAGTTAAAATTAATATTCAGTCTGGCATGAAAGGACCTCTCCTTAAATTAATATCTGTCTTAGGGTATTAGTCTAGTTTAGCTAGCCTATCTCTCTGACATCTGTTCAGTATTCATACATAACTGCTTATGAACATATGCATAAAGCTTTGTTTGGTGCAAAAGTGACTAATTTTTTATTTTTTTTTTAAGGTTTTGCTAATACTTTGTTCTGCATAAAGGTCACTGAATCTTACCTTCTAGTACATGACTTTGTATTGCAGTGTTGCAATTTTCTTCAAAGTATAGTTGGAAAACAGAAGATGAGTTTTCAAAAAAGAGTAAGGATACCTTGAAAACAAATCACTCAAGAGAAAATCCTCTGAATAAAAAAAGATGGCATTCATTTTTGTTGTGGATGCTAATTTGATGTGGGATGGGGTGTCTCCTTGATATTCCTGTTTACTTCCATTAACTGGTTTATGTGTACATGATCAGATTCAGTTTCCCTTAATGTTAGTGGAAAAATTTGTTTCAACAGAAACAGAGAAGTCTCATAGATTTTTCATGCTAAGTGAAATTAATCTATTTGAGTAGAACAGAAAAAGCTTGTGAAGCTTATAAATCATGGGGAAATTAGTGATATATTGGTTTCAGAGAAGAATTGTGAGCTTTTTTGTGATAAAGGCTAACTGCGTTAGTATAGAGATGAAATCTTATGCATCAACAGATTCACACAACCACAAGGCATTGATTACATATGAAGATGTCATGATCCACACCAAATCCAAAAGCACGTTAGATATATAATTCCAATAAAACATACAGCTTTTTTATGTTTGTGAAAATCAGCATAAAAATATACTTCTCCATTAAAAAAAAAAAAAAAGAAAAAAAAATGGATTAAAAAACCCACAATGCAAAATCACAAACCAAAGGAAAACCTGTTTATTTGTTTCTTGCAAAAATGCAATTTCATTATGTTTCTTGATTCCCCTGTTACACATTTGAGTTGCTAGACATAGATTAATTTATTTCTTACTGTTTTATCCCAAGGCATCACTGATGTAAGAATACAAAATCAGTGGTCTTTAAAGTTACTTTCTAAGGGCCTATTGTTTTAGGATGGAGCAAATTTCCAGGTTACATGATGTTACTACAGTGTCTCCACACACAAATTGTTCATATTATTATTATTATTATTCCATTCGTGTTCTTCAATTTAAGGCATGATTATCATATTTTTCAAATTTTATATCATTTTTATTGCCTCTTCTGCAAAACAGAAAGAAAATCCATGATGAAGCACTCTCCCTCAATTAGTTCTTTATTTTATAGCTACCATTCCTGTTCATCTAGAATATAATTAATAAAAAGTAATGATAGTAAAATCCTATAATATTTTAGAGTCTTCCTTTCTATTATTTTATCTGGGGCATACCAGTCCTATTTGTCACTTTTTTTGTAGTCCATAATTCTGGAAGATTAGACAGTGCACAGTACTGCCAACTTTACTGTACAATATTTTATATTAATCTCTAGCCAACCTGCTATAATAATTTATAATTGAACTTATAGCATCTGGACAGAGTCCCATATCCTATATTTAGTCCTTATATCTATGATATTATCTACTTTTTGTTACATTTCATGTAAATGAGATGATCTGGAATCCATAAATATGTTTTTTTCATGACCATTCTTTGACAAAATACTTTTAGAATATCACTGTTTAGTGAATTTCCCCCCAAAAATATTCCAAGTCATTAATTTTATGTTCTTGAACAGTTTGCTATCACCATCTGTTTATGGTTGACAGTATCCTCAACTTCTCTGTGTCTTTTTCATTAATCCTGCCTGTCACTTACTTCTTTCGAGACCTCCTGTTCAGCTTCCTATGACTAATATTTATTCAGTTTACTACTGCAGCAGAATAATGTAAAAAAAGAGAAGCCTAGATACTGATTATATTAGTTCAGTGCACTTTGCTTTTAAGAGATTTATTAATCTCTCCTCTGATTTTTTTTTATTACCTTTTGCTTTTCCTCATGCTTCCATCCCAAGCCTTTTTGTTTTGGAAAATACTTACATAGTTACAATGCTTGTCATATTGCTAGGTCTATCATTCAGTTATCCAACTTAAATAAGGGATAAATCTCAGCCTCATTTCAGTCATTATATCTAGCATTATCCCAATAAACAGGGAATTAGAGATCACTGTGATGGGAGCGTTTAACAGACTAACAAATAAAGCCAACTTTAAAATTTAAAACAAGATTAGATTGACATTTGGCAGCAACAAACTTCGTGCTAATGGCCATTTCTTACACATTATGACTACTTCTTGCTACATGTACAAAACTTTTCTTAACTCTCATTATCTACATTAGCTGTGAGTACATGATGCCATGGAACTGGTGACATGCAGTTAACCTTGATGGCTAGAGTCCATAGTCACCAAGGGCAAGGTGATCAGTCCTAAGAGATCTTTCATGAGAGAAATCAGAACTGAAGTGAGTGTTATCTTCCTTCTCCACAATTTCTCACTCATCCGTGGTATTTTACATTATTTGTCCCCCTTCTGAAAGGGTGATGTCATTTGGTCCCAAGATGCATACCTTTTTTTTCTGTCATCTTCTGTTTTGGGCAGAGCATCATTCCTATTTGCAGTCCATCATGTTTATCTTCTGTTCTTTATTCTTTAGTTTACAAATCCTGTTACTTGGGTTGCTGCTTACATATATTCCCATGGCTCCTAATTGCAACAACACAGTTCTTTATTTATCATTTTGGTGATCACATTGTTAACATATCTATGGGAAATGCCTACACACTGTGTCTAGTTACAAAATTCTTAAATGCTGTTGCTCATTACACTATTTTAGTATGCTTGTATTCAGGTTCAAGACAAATTAATAATATTAAGTATAGTCTCATTACACAACTATAATTTTAAGTTATCAGAGGCTTTCACTGGCTGAGGTCTCACCTTTCTTGTAAAAATACTCTGAAGAAATTAGTTTGATAAGGTTTTTAACTAAAATACTTTAACCTTTTCTCATAAAATAATTTTTTATCTTCTTTGTGTACGTATATGTATAGATATGGTTGCAAGTCAATTGGTTAGTCACTCAACTTGATTAATTTCTTGTTCTCTTCAGTCAAGCAGGCTAAAAGATTGTGTTGTATTCTGTACTTGGCCATTTTTCCTCACCTTATTTTGACATGTATTCTATTTAGTGGTTTTGCAGTTGCTACTATTGTCATCTTTGACATGTACTAGGTTTGTTCTGAAAACTGATGAAAACAGTTTTAAAAGAATTCATTAAAATTGCTACCCTACTCAGTATTGACAGAAAGCTTGACCCAATTTTTAGTCTTAAAGGAAGAAAGGGTTATGGAGTTTACATGTGAAGATTTTTCTCGCATTGCATTTTTGACATTATATCTGACTTAATTGAAATTAATATTACAAACTTGTAACATTACCTGTAACAGGAGTTTACACAGATTTCTCCTGTGCAGGTGTAGGTATAAACCTATGGATATTTTAGTCATGAGAATCACAAAAAAACATAGACAAATGGACTCATGATCTGTCTAGCCACAAGAGATAAGTGACTTTTAATTTGAAGGTAAGCAGTCCAAAACTTAGACATAAAGAGAAAAGAATAAAACTTCACCTAACCAGCGGTTTCAATATATTAAAAATCCTACGAGCTCTCAATTTTTTTAATTCTGGTGAAGAAAGTAGGACAGGGATGTGTTTTGCTCATTAAAGATACCAATTAAACTCAGATACCAGAGTAAAAAGAGTAGGCGTATTTTACTGGTGATAACCAAATAATGTAACAGTGTAATACAGAAAACATGCTGTAAGAAAAGGCAGAATAGTGCACCTAAAGCAACAAACAGGAAAATACATCAAACCATTACTACAGGAGAGAGACAGTAGTGATTAAGAAAGCTCCATCACCACTTGCATACGTTCCCATCACCCAGACCCGCAGTGGCTGGGCAGCCCCGGTTACAGCGAGGGTTTGGAGAGCCTGTCCCGGCAAGGGGGAAATCCTACGCGGTGCCTCCACCCACAGGTGAGGCTGCCAAAGTCACTGTGAGTGGGTCCAGCCTTATATACCAGAGATGGACAGGCCAGAATAGCTGGCACCTTTGTTTTGAGCAGAAAATTTCTGGTTTCATTCTCCTGCTGGATTCCACCCAAAGCCTGGCCAGGGCTCACGGGGAGAAACCAAGAGAGTTTCTAACAAGGCCAAATACTTGGGTTCTCAGCCTTGTTGGATACATTCTCTTCTCACTACTGATTATATTTTGTCTAAGCTGCATCTTTCACTAGCAAGCTTACATACTTTGTTAATGATTACAGACTAAGTTAGCAGCTTCGGCTTGGGACCTGTTGTTCAGGCTTCAGTATTTCAATGCTTTAGCACTTTTTACATCAGCACAAGTGGGTTGTTATAACTTAGTACAATAACTACTAGCACAATGGTTATCAGTTATAAAATATACAGGATTCATCTATAGGTCAACTCTGGCTAGGGCCAAGCCTTAGCACTTCGGGATGTGAGAAAAATGAAGAAATGTATCTAATCTAAGAGGTGTATTTGCAGATTTTACAATACTGGGAGAAGTGGTCGATACACCAGATGGCTGTGGTGCAATTGAGAGGGACCTCAATAACCTAGAACAATGTGTCAACAGAAATCTTGTTTAGTTTATAAAAGGGCAATGCCAAGACCTGCATGTTGGGAGAAATAACCACACACCAGCACAGGCTGGCGTTTGACCTGATGGAAGACAGCTTGGCCGAAAAGGCAGTGAGAGATGACCGTGAGCCAGTAATGCACCTCTGCACCAAAGAAGGCCATTAGTCTCCTGGACTGCATTATGAAAAGCATTGCTAGCTGATGAAGGGAAATGATCCTTCCCCTCTACTCAACACTAATGGGGCCACAACTGGAGTGCTGCGTCCAGGTCCTGGGTTACCAGTATGTCAGAGACATGAACGTACAGCTGGTCCAAAGGAGGGCCATGAAGATGATCAAAGGTATGGAAAATTTGCCCAATGAGGAAAGACTGAAGGAGTTAGATCTTGTGTCCTTGAAGATGAGAAGGGTAAGGGGGTGACTCACCATAGTATTTCTATACCTAAAGGGAACTACAGAGAGTATGGAGCCTCTCTCTTCACAAGGAGCCACATGGAGCTTCCCAAAGGCAGGTATTAGAGAAATGTTTAGAGTGAACATGTAACTTGAGTCTTTCTCTCTCTGTCCTTTGTCCACTCCTCCACAAGGACCACAATGAAGAAGACAAAACACAACAGGTACAAATTGCACCAGGTGAGGTTTTATCTCAGCATAGGAAAGAAATGTTTTACAGTGAAAACTATCAAACATTGGAAAAATCTCACCAGGGACATGGTAGAATCCCCATTTCTGGACTTTTTCAAATTGTGGTTGGTCAGGGAGCTAGGTAATCTCATCTAGGCTTCCTTTGTCATGAAAGGTCCGACCAGATGATCTTTTGAGGTCCCTCCCAACCTGGGCTATTCTATGATTCTAGCATACTAGAGCAAGTCTGACAAATAGCCACAAAGATGATTACAGAATCACAGAATGGTTGATGTCAGAAGGGACCTCTGGAGATCGTCTAGTCCAACCCCCTTGCACTGTCAGCTTGAACAGGTTGCCCAGGACAGTGTCCATTTGGATTTTTACTATCTCCGTAGACAGAGGCTCCACAATCTCCCTGGATGACTTGTTCTAGTGTTTAACTACTCTTGCAGTTAAGATGTGTTGTCTCTGATTAAGGGATTGGAGATGAGCAGGGGACTGCAGCATGTGTCACATGAGAACAGGCCAAGAGTGCTGGGACTGTTAAGAGAAGGTTTTGGGGGTATCTTAGCAATGTGTATACATACCCAGTGTGTAGGGTAGTAAAGACTCAATGGTGCTCAGAGGCAGAACACAAAGCAATGGTCACAAACTGGAATACAGTGTAGTGAAATCTACTCATTCATTAGTTTCACCTGCCAGTTTGGTTATTTATACTGTTAGAAAGTTATCCTTCCTCTTATCAAATGTTTTATTAATTTTCTGAATGTATTTGACAGATTTCTGTACATCTTATTGTATTGCTCATTAAGCTCCTTCATTTAATTTTTTTTCTTTCTTCTGCCAGGAATCTGATTACAATTTGTATTTGTAATTGGGGTGGATAACTCACTATACTTGCTAAGTGAAGCACTGCCCAAAACCTGCATTTTCTAATTCTACATAGTAAGAGCTCTCTATTCAATGAAGGGCAAGATTTTTAATACATGGACTGGACACTTCATATCAAATGTGTCAGTTTGAGATCACTGAAGAAGTTACCTAGCAATTCTTGAGCAATCACTTCAATTTGTAAGACACATAGGACAACCTGAGCAATCATTACCTTGCTCTGAGACAAAGAAAGTTTAATCTCATGAAAATTCAAGGAGGAAATATTATGCTATATTTATGAAACACAAAAATAAAAGTATCCCTATCTTTATGAAACAAAGACCAGGGAAAGCCTCCATCCCCTGTAAGATGCAGGAGGAAATATGGCAACAAGTGATGAGGAAAAGTCTGAGGTGCTTAATGCCTTCTTTGCCTCAGTCTTTAATAACAAGAATAGTTGTATTGAGGTAATCCAGCCTCCTCAGCCAGAAGACAGAGACTGGGAGAATGATCCCCCCACAATCCAGGAGGAGACAGTCAGTGACCTGCTGCATCACATAGATACACACAAGTCTATGGGACCGGATGGGATACACCCAAGGGTGCTGAAGGAGCTGGCTGGGGTGCTCACCATGACACTTTCCATCATTTACCAGCAGTCCTGGCTGACCAGGGAAGTCCCAACAGACTGGAAATTGGCCAATGTGATGCCCATCTATAAGAAAGGTCAGAAGGATGATCCTGGAAATTACAGGCCTGTCAACTTGACTTCGTTGCCCAGGAAGCTGATGGAGCAGCTCATCCTGAGTACCATCACACAAGACATGCGGGACAACCAGATGCTCAGGCCCAGTCAGCATGGGTTTATGAAAGGCAGCTCCTGCCTGACAAACCTCATCTCCTTCTGTGACAGAGTGACCTGCTTATTGGATGAGGGAAAAGCTGTGGATATTGTCTATGCTGAATTTTGTAAGGCCTTTGACATCCTTTCCAACAGCATTCCCTTGGTGAAACTGACTATTTAAGGCTTGGATGATCGCACACTTTGCTGGGTAAAAAACTGTCTGGAGGGCCAGGCCCAAAGAGTTGTGGTGAATGGAGTTAAAGTGAACAAGGTAGCCAACAACACTTTTTGCTAAAATATTTTGGTGTCCAAGTCCATTTTTCATGGCCTTTTTATGTAAAATGCATGCTCAGACTATCTGGATCATGCTGAATATACACCCACTTCGTCATCCGTAGATGGGACAACAATATACATGCAAACCCTGGTGGATATACCACTACTTTCTCAGAGAAGGGACATAAAACAGAGCCAGTAATATCACTGTCTTATGTGTAGTAAATTAAAGGCTGAATATGTCTCAGGAAGTCACCTATTCTTAATCCTTCTTTTAGTTTATGCTCAAAAGAACCTGCATCCAAGGAAGGTGTGTTAACCACTGAATCTAGTTTTCTTTTCCTTCTTATGTCACCTCATAGTTAACTCAGGTGGGAAGAGAATATGGGAACTTTATAGTCCAACCTCCTGCTGAAACCAGGGTATCTCTGAGGTCAAAACAAGTTGCTGTCCAGTTGGGTCTTGAAAACTCCTAAAACTGGAGATGGTGCAATCTCTCTGGTAAATCTTCTGCACTGCACGATGCTCTTCAAGATCTCAAGCCCTAGTTCCTCAGCCACCCCTCACAGGGCAGGTGCTCCAGCTCTGACCATCATAATGGCTCTCTGCTGAACTCTTTCCAGTTTACTGAGGTCTATCCTGTACTGTGGGACACCAAACCAGATGCAGTAGTATTGGTGTGATCTAACAAGTGTTGAGTAAAGGGGAGGATAATCACTTCCCTGGACCTGCTGCCTGCGCTGCTGTTAACACAACCCCAGATGCAGTTGGTCATTTCTTCTGCCAGTACACAGTGTTAGCTCAAGTTCAGTCCACTTTCCCCAGGGACTTTTCCCCAGAGCTGCTCCCCAGCTCATGTGTATTGCTGCTGTATTTCCTGAGGTTCCTGTTGGACTGTTCCATCAGTCTGTTACCATCTCTGTGAGTGGCAGGGACCCTGCCCTCATATTGACTGGTCACTCCACTTTGTTGTCATCAACAAACCTGAGGAGACTGAACTGTGTATTCTCCACCAGATGCATAACAAAGATTTAAAACAAGATACATTGATGTCTTCAGAAACACCGCTAGAGTTAAATGTTAGTTTTCTAAAATATTTTGCAAATAGTTGAACCTGCTTTGTGTAGTCTACTTTTGTGTGAAGACATGTTTAAAATTTATAAATATGCACATATGTTTTAATAGAAAACTCCTAATATAATTTAATGAATCATAACATTTTGATTTGAAGCATAAAAAAAGTATCTTAATTCAAACTAAGAAAATTATGAAAAACATGCTAAGCATTCCTAAAAGATGTTCAGAATGTAATGATACACCATTCAGACAAGTCAGCATTAAACTTAAAGTCTTTGAAAGAAATATCTGGAAAAGCATTTTGAGTCATATGTAAAGATTCTATACATATTATGCAGCTGTTATAATTTCCCAGCTCTGTGGGCCATAAGTGCTGGTGAAATGATTGTTTTTCAGACATGAGAACAGAGGGAAGGAAACAAAATATGAATAAAATAGTGCTTCACTTCAGTCCAAGAATTAAATGTTGTTCCTCCTTCCTGCCACTTTCTAGAGTTGTTCTGAAATTTTGGCAGCCTGAGCTCCTCAAGGTATGTAATCACCTCTGACCACATGGGCTGATGTTGCTAATGGATCATTAAATCATAATAAATTTGGGGAAGATTTTTTTTTTTTTTCTCCAGATGGAAATTATGCTTTGCTTGGTAATTTTTCTTTGTTTAAATCTGACAGTTCAGCATCTGCTTTTTTTTTTTTTTTTTTTTTAATGTAGTCAATGCCAATCAACATAGTACATCCTGCTTTCCCTGAGTAATTTATCTCAGAGTGATGAAAAATGTCTAGATTTCAGTTCAACACAAAGCTCCTAAATAATTCAAGGGTTTGTTGTTTTTTTTTTTGTTTGGTTGTTTGTTTTTTTTTTTTATTTCAAATGTAGAATAATTCAAACCAAAAAGAAACAAACAAACAAACAAACAAACAAACAGAAAATCCCCAACAAACCCTGTGTAAATCAGAAAATATGAAATATTTCTTTATTTTCATATAGAAAATAAATGCTTTTTAAAATTAATAAATGGTATAGATTGATTCCGTGAGATGTACACCTGTCTTCAAGAGATTTTCAAATATAATTTTACCTTTTTAGTGTATTGTATATCAACAAAAAAATGAATGAGTGTTACTTGAGGGATTTTCCAGGATACTCTCAGATAAGAAGAAAGATTTTTTTCAGTTTGCTGAAAGAATTTACCTTCTTAAACTAATATTGTACATGCTGACACACAGTGAGATCAATTACCTCAGGGCCTAAACATCTGTTTAGAATCACAGAATTACACAATTGCTGAGGTTGGAAGGGATATCTAGAGATCATCTGGTCCAACCACCCTCCTAAAGCATGACCACCTAGAGCCGGTTGCTCAGGACTAGATGGCTTTCGAACATCTTGTAGGAGGCAGACTCCACAGCATCTATGGGCAAATTGTGCCACTGCTAGATAACCCTCACAGTGAAAAAGTGTTTCCTGATGTTGTGACGAAGCCTGCAGTGTTTCAGTTGGTGCTGAGTGCCTCTTGTTGTGTCACTGGCCACCACTGATAAGACCCTTGCTCCATCTTCTTTGGACTATTCCTCCAGATATTTGTACATATTTCTGAGATCTCCCCTGAGTTTTCTTTAGGCTGAGTAAACACAGCTCACTCAGCCTTTCATAGGACCATGACATCATAGAATGGTTTGGGTTGGGAGGAACCTTAAGATAACTTAGTACAATTCCATCCTGCCATGGACAGGGATATCTCTCACTAGATACAACCTGAGGTTGCTCGAAGGCCTATCAAATCTATTCTTGAACACTTAAAGAAAATACAGATTACAGAATCATCTAGCTTGGAAAAGACCTTGAAGATCATCCAGTCCAACTGTTAGCCTAACACTGACAGTTCCCAACTACACCATATCCCTAAACTCTATGTAGACTCTACTCAAACACCACCTCCCTGGGCAGCCCATTCCAACATCTAACAACACATTCTGTAAAGAAATTCTTCCTAATATCCAGTCTAAACCTTCCCTGGTGCAACTTGAGGCCATTTCCTGTCCTATCACTTACTATTTGATTAAAGAGACTCATCCCCAGCTCTCTGCACCCTCCTTTCAGGCAGCTGTAGAGGGCGATGAGGTCTCCCCTCAGCCTCCTCTTCTCCAGACTAAACACCCCAGTTCCCTCAGCCGCTCCCCGTACGACCTGTGCTCCAGACCCTGCACCAGCTCCGTTGCCCTTCTCTGGACACGCTTGAGTCATTCAATGTCCTTTTTGTAGTGAGGGGCCCAAAACTGAACACAGGAATCGAGGGGCGGCCTCACCAGTGCTGAGGACAGGGCTCAGATCCCTTCCCTGTCCCTGCTGGCCACGCTATTGCTGACACAAGCCAGGATGCCATTGGCCTTCTTGGCCCCCTGGGCACACTGCTGGCTCCTGTTCAGACGGCTGTCAATCAGCACCCCCAGGTCCCTCTCTGACTGGCAGCTCTCCAGCCACTCCTCCCCAAGCCTGTAGCGCTGCTGGGGGTTGTTGTGGCCCAAGGGCAGCCCCCGGCATTTGGCCTTATGGAAACTCCTCCAGCTGGCTTCAGCCCATGGCTCCAGCCTGTCCAGGTCTCTCTGCAGAGCCTCCCTACCCTCGAGCAGATCAACACTCCCACCCAACTGGGTGTCATCTGCAAACTGACTGAGGGTGCACTCGATCCCTTCGTCTAGATCATCAGTAAAGATGTTAAACAGGAGTGGCCCCAAAACCGAGCCCTGGGGAACACCACTTGTGACCAGTTGCCAACTGGATTTAACTCCATTCACCACAACTCTTTGGGCTCAGCCATCCAGACAGTTTTTTACCCAGTGAAATGTGTGCCCCACTAAGCCATGAGCAGCCACTTTTGCCTGGAGAATACTGTTGGAAAGGATGTCAAAGGCCTTCCTAAAGTCAAGGTAAACAACATGCACAGCCTTTCCCTCATCCAATAAACAGGTTGCCTTTTTGTAGAAGGATATCAGGGTTGTCAGGCAGGACCTGACTTTCATAAACCCATGCTGTCTAGGCCTGATCTCCTGCTTGTCCATTATATGACTTTTAGTGGCACCGAGATGACCTGCTCCATGATCTCCCCTGGTACCGAGGTCAGACTCACAGGTCTAAGGTTTCCTGGATCCTCCTTTCTGCCTCTCTTGTAGATGGGTGTCACATTTACCACCCTCCAGTCCAATGGGACCTCCCCAGTTAGCCATGACTACAGGTAAATCATGGAAAGCATCTGGGTGAGCACATCTGCCAACCCCTTCAGCACCCTTGGGTGTAACCCATCTGGTACCACAGACTTGTGTGCATCCATGTGGTGCAGCAGGTCTCTGACCACCTCCTCTTGAACTGTGCTGACCTCAATCTGCTTCCCCTCCCCATCTCCCAGCTCCTGAGGCTGGGTGTCCAGTGAACAGCTGGTTCCACTGCTAAAGACTAAGGCAAAGTAGGCATTGAGGACCTCAGCCTTTACCTTATCCTTAGTTACCATGTTTCCCTCTGCATCCAGTAAAGGAGGGAGATTTTCCCTAATCCTCCTTTTAACAAATTTATAGAAACATTTTTTGTTATCCTTAACAGCTGTAGCCAAGTTGAGCTCTAGCTGTGCTTTGGCTCTCCTAATGTTCTCCCTGCATAACTTCACTACATCTTTATAGTCTTCATGGGAGATCTGTCCCCTCTTCCAAAGTTCATAGATTCTCCTTTTGCTCTTGAGATCCAGCCAAAGGTCCCTGTTTAGCCAGGCCGGTGTCCTTCTCTGCCTACTTGTTTTTTGGCACATGGGAACAGCCTGATCCTGTGCCTTTAAGACTTCACTCTTGAAGTATGTCCAACCTTCCTGAACTCCTACATTCTCATACGTTCCTTGTATGAGAGATTCTTCAGCCCCTTAGTAATCTTCATGTCCTTTCTGTGGACTCTCTTCAATATGTTAATATTTCTCTTGTACTGTGAATCCCAGAACTGGACACACTACTCCAGGTGTGGCTTTACCAATGCTGAGTAGAGGGGAAGAATCATGTCCCTCAACATCCTGGTAACACTTTTTACTTCTCCTGTTGAACTTCATGTGGTTCCTGTCCACCCATTTCTCTAGCCTGATGAGGTCCCTCTGGATGGCAACATGACCCTGTGATATAGCAGGCACTCCTCCCAGATTTGTGTCATCTGTAAACTTTCTGAGGGTACACTCTTCCCCATCATTCAGATCATTATTGAAGATGCATAACACTGCAGTACATAAGCAATCAAGGAGGTTCCTGAAATGCATTGATGATAATTTCCTTATACAAGTGACAGAACAGCCAAAGAGGAGAGGTGCTGTGCTGGACCATGTTCTCACAAACAAGGAAGGTCTGATGAAGAGTGTGAAGCCCAAGGGCAGCCTTGGATGCAGCGACCATGAAATGGTGGCTTTCAAGATCCTTAGGGCAGCAAAGAGGGTGCACAGCAAGCTCTCTACTCTGAAATTCAGGAGAGCAGACTCTGGCCTCTTCAGGGATTTGCTTTGCAGCACAGCATGGGATAAGGCCCTGGAGGGAAGAGAGGCCCAAGAAAGTTGGTTAATATTCAGGGATCGCCTCCACCAAGCTCAGGAGTAATCCATCCCGACAAAGAAGTCAGATAGAAACACAAGGAGGCATGTATGGATGAGAAAGGAGCTCTTAGATAAACTCAAGCATAAAAAGGAAGACTACAGGGGGTGGAAGCAAGGACAGGTAGCCAGGGAGGAATACAAAGAAATTGTCTAAGCAGTTGGGGATCAAGTTAGAACTCCAAAGACCTGAGAGAATTGAATATGGCCAGGGATGTCAAGGGCACAAGAAAAGCTTAAATGTTTGTTAGTGATTAAGGATAGACTACAGAAAATGTGGACGCTCTCTGAAAGGACATGGGAGACCTTATAACCACATATATGGAGAAGGCTGAGGTTCTCACTGATTTTTTTGCCTCAGTCTTCACGAGCAAGTGCTTCAGCCACACTGCCTAAGGAGCACAAGGCAAAGTCAGGGATTGGGAGAATAAAGAACTGCCCACTGCAGGAGAAAATCAGGTTAGAGAACATGGAAGGAACTGGAAGGTGCATAAGTCCATAGGACCTGATGAGATGCATCCATGGGTCCTGAGGGAACTGGTGAATGAAGTGGCAAAGCCACTTTATATTTGAGAAGTTGTGGTAGTACAGTGAAGTTCCCATGACCTTAAAAAGGGCAACATAACCCCCATATTTAAAAAGGAAAATAAAGACGACCAGGGGAATTTAAGGCCCGTCAGTCTTATGCCTGTGCCCAGTAAGATCATGGAGCAGATCCTCCTGGAGTCTGTGAAAGGGCACATGGAAAATAAGGACGTGATTAGTGACAGACAACATGGCTTCACTAAGGGCAAATTATGCCTCATGCATTTTGTGGCCTTCTATGACAGGATTATAGTGTTGGTGGATAAGGGAAGAGTAACAGACCTCATCAACCTGGACTTGTGCAAAGCATTTCACATTGTCCTACATGACATCCTTGTCTCTAATGTGGCAAGACATGGACTTGATGGATGGATGACTCAATGGATAAGGAATTGGTTGGATGGTCATGTTCAAAAAGTTGTGGTCAATGGCTTCATATCCAATTGGAGAGCAGTGACAAGTGATGAGGGGCTGATATTGGGGCCAGTGCTGTTTAAACTCTTTGTTGGGGATATAGACAGTGGGACTGAGTGCACCCTCAGCAAGTTTGATGATGACATCAAGGGGAGTGGTGCAGTCAATATGATGGAGCGAAATGTTGCCATCCAGAGGTGGGCACATGCAAACTTCATGAAGTTCAACAGGACTAAATGCAATGTCCTGCACATGGGTCGAAGCAATTCCATGCACAAATAAAATTTGGGTCATGAGTGGATGGAGAGCAGTCCTGCAGAGAAGAACTTGGGGGTATTAGTGTATGGGAGACTGAGTAATGTGCGCTCACAGCCCAGAAAGCTAATTGTATCCTGTGCTGCAAGGTGTGTCTAGCAGTCTGAGGGAGGTAATTCTGCCCCTCTACCCAGCTCTTGTGAGAGCTCACCTGAAGTTCTGTGTTCAGCTCTGAGGGTCCCAGTATAAGAAGGACATTGACCTGCTCGAAAGAGTCCAGAGGAGAGCCATGTGAAGGATCAGGGGGCTGGAGCACCTTATGAGGACAAGCTGAAAGAGCTGGGGTTGGTCAGCCTGGAGAAGAGAAGGTTCGCTTATAGTGGAGAAGGGGACTTTATAGCACCCTTCCAGTACTTAAAGGGGGCCACTAGGAAAAAAGGGGAGGTAGTCTTTATCAGGGAGTGCTGTGATAGGATGAGGGTTAACAGTTTTAAACTGAAAGAGGATAGATATAGATTAGATAAAAAGAAGAAATGATTTCCTGTAAGGGTGGTGAGACACTGGAACAGGTTGTCCAGAGAAGTTGTGGCTGCCCCCTCCCTGGAAGTGTTCAAGGTCAGGCTGGACGTGGCTTTGAGCAACCTGATCTAGTGGAAAGTGTCTCTGCCCATGCAGGCGGGTTGGAACTAGATGATCTTTAAGTCCCTTCCAACCCAAACCGTTCTATGATTCTATGATGTTAAAAAAGACTGGACCCACTATTGATCCCCAGGTTACACACTAATTACCAGACTCCACCTAGACTTTGCACCACTGATTACCACTCTATGGGTCCAGCCATTCAGCCTGTTTTCAATCCCCCTCTGTCTGCTCATCTAGATCCTATTTCAATAGCTTCACTATAAGGATCATATGGGAGACAGTATTGAAAAATTTAGTGAAGTCTACGTAGATATTATCCTCATCTACCAATCCATCATTTCATCACAGAATTCTGTCAGATTAGTCAAGCATTATTTCCCCTTTGTGAATCCATGTTGACTAGTCCTGATGGCTTTGTTGTCCTTCATATGTCTGGAAACAGTTCCCAGAATTAGCTGCTCAATCACCTTCCCAGGGATCAATGTGAGGCTGAGCAGCCATTGGCTTTCTGGGTCTTACAGCTTCACATGAACTAATTCACACTACATGTGGTAGAAATTTTTTTGAGAAAAAAGTCTAGAAATGTGGACTTCTGGAGGTGTCCAATACAGTTCACAGATAGCATGTGACATGTATGTCAGGTTTCACCATCAAATGCATTGCTCTAGAGTACCCCTTATTGTTCTGCACTACATTTTTGTGGATATTTAACCAAGCAAATTAATAATAATTTTCTTGGATATCTGGGTTGAAGTACAGGGTGCCAATACTGTAATATAGACGAGCAATGATATTAGTAGCTGTATTAATCTGAAAAACTACAGACATAAAAGTCAGATTCCAGAAGTTGTGATTCTTTAGTCATTTCACTATGTTTATATCAGATATTTGAGGCTGGATTTGTCTGACCAACTACATACTTCTCTTTTTATGTTGGTCACTGTAGGCTCCCTTTTAAACCAGTGGGAAAAGATAGTTTTTATACTCCATTACATCTGCTTTTAAGATAGTGTTACATAACAAGTAAGATAGATGTGCTTCAGAAACATTACTTTTCAATGATCATAACTAATATCTAATTAGTCAGATATAGACATCTACAATGCACCTGTCTAAAGCTAGGTGAGATGAATCCCACACCAACTAAGAAATCAATGAAAATTTTAATATAGTTGTTGCTTGTGTCCTTCTGGTCCTGCAGTAGGAACTGCTAGAAACAAATTAATTAAGAAATTAATAAATAAATACATACATATATACATAACTTTAAAAACTGAGTATGTATTAATTCTACAGTACGTTGCTATAGTTTTTTAAGCTTTCTGCAACAGATATAACTCTTCTGTGTTCTCTCCCATCAATTCCATTCAGTATTTGAAGGAAAAAACAAAATGTTTTCTACAAAATCTCGTCAAACTTCCTGTACGAGGCCTGCAAGCATAATGCCTAGATGTTAAGAACATTTTATTCTAACATCTCCACTTTCACATTTCCACAACTCTACTTTCAATGTGTAGTGTTCAGAGGTGGCCATCAGAAAGAAATCAGAGCATGTAGCTATGATATACCATTAGTACAAGAGCAAATGTTTCGGTAACATAAACCAAAAACTAGTATGTGGAAACACAATGGGGTTTTTAGAGTGTGTCAGGCTGCTAATACCAGCTTTTCCTAGTATAAAATAATCAGCTCAACCCAGAATGTGTTACACAGTGTTACATTTCTAAAAGGGCCTGTTGTCCTTGCATAAATACACCTGACTGCAGGTATTATCTTTCTTCTTAATAAATGGTATTTTAAATCATTAGTGATGTATTCTATCTAAACGAAGAAAAATGTTCAAAATACTGAATTAAATTAATTACCTTCTAACTTTTTTAAACCTGATATTAACAGTTCATTAAAATTTGTCTTCTTTGTTGGTCAGTTTAGCAACTGTTTCTCTATCTTGCTGAACTCACTTTCCTAAATTATTGCCTTATAAATGAGAGTAATTTAAAATCACAGTGCTGTTTGAAGTCAACAGACTTTAAAAGTGGGAATACTACCTTTAAAGAAGTTCTTAATTTCAGGATCATTCATTGAAAGAGTCAGACACAAGTCCAAAAGGTGTAGAAGAGTACTGATACAAAATTCTTTATAGTTGATTATTCATCAACTAGAAGATAAATACTGATAACTTATAATAGATATTTTACAAACTATGCATATGTAAATAGAAGGGGAATATAAAGTCATTAAAACCATAATCTAAGGAGTAACATGGAATGATACCAGTATAGACTTTATGATTTAAACCTCCTGTGTAGAGTGATGAGTGCAAGCAAATTGCATATGAAGCTTCAACAATTTCTTTCTACCTTAATATTATCGTCTGAACTGTGATCATCGCAAATATGCTTCAGAATGGCAAACTATCATAAATTAGGCAGATGGAAAATATTATAATCCACTGAATCACAGTCCTTAGAATTAATATACTCAAGAAAAATAGTTTATAAACACTACAGAAATATAACATTTAAAAAAATTACATTTTACAGAAAAAATTTAATTATATATGTACATTATTTTTATATTTCAAAGAAAGGAAAAACACTACAGAGAAAAGAGGTTTTAAAGATATTGTTCAAGATTTTGTTCACATAATAAATACTGTACTGTTATATTAAAACAATTATTTTTTTTTCCTACAAACAGTATTTAAAGTATGCTTTATATCTGACCAGATAAATTCTACTTACTTTGTTTTCAGTTTAACCGTAGCACGTTAAAATGCAGCACATGATCTAGAAGGTAGAGCACAGCAGTTTATTTAGGTTGCCTAACTATAGACATCTATTGTCATATGAGATCCTCTTGTGCATGGCACCTGTAGGTATCCCATTGGTTTCATGCCATATCTGTCAGGCCCAAGCAGGTATCAGAGGTAGGCTGAGAAATTTTAGATGACACTTCATGTGAGTCTATCATCAGATGAAATGAGTCCTAGTTACCTAAACACCCATTTGTGCTCAGTGAAGAGTAGGTAAGTATCGAGTGGATTAAAAGTGGATATCTAGTGAATTTAATAACTTTTAGATCATCTAAGTTATCAGTTTATGGTTGACAGATGAGACCTATAAAAACCTGGACTTTTCTGAAGACAAAACTGCATACCAGATAGGGAGTCTCTGACAGAGTTCAATCTCTGTGTTTAGACAACTGAAGGAGCTCCTTACACTTTTGAAATCCACATTAGGTCATATGAAGCCTACCTTAAATGTCATTGATATCTCCAGGGTAGTTGTTATTATGTCGTCTTGATACCTATGTAAGAGGTTGTATAAATAAACAATGATAATATTTTTGCATAAGCTACAGCTAACTTTTAAAAATACAAACCAAAGAACTGTGCTGTATGCATATTTGCAGAAACAAAACAAACTGGGGCAAACATAGTCATAGAGTTTTATGGTTGAATTTGACTGCAAAATATTTTGATTTTCTGATAATGGTGGCCTTAAACTTTTATATGTTAATTCCTAACAAAACACATCTAACTTATTGTTGAGTGAGAACACATTTAATACAATAAAGACCTAATCTTGGTTTTAAAGTTTTCTATTATGGTTCTTAACTATATGGTGTTTCTTGCTTTTATTTTTCTTTCGCTTTTCAAACATTTTACCTTGCCATCACTTGCCATAAACTTAATGCTTTCCCATGCTATCACAGAAATAGGAATCTTAACTGCAAGAAACATTTCAGTTCTAAATGGGCATTTGTTATTATTATCCTTTGAAATATAGCAGACACGCTCTTGATCTGCTGTAAGACACAAAGCAGAATGTCTCCAAAATCAATCTCTGTTAATTTTTTCTTCAATGTTAATCTAACAAGCACATTGCATCAGATCATCTTCTGACACTGTGAATGCATTAGTTCCAAAGTATACCTGTATCCAAGTTCTCTGAATATATTTTTCTGATCAACTGGGAAACTTTGACAGATGTAAGAAAGAAGAAAATAGAGTATTTTCTGCACAAACTTGATTGATTTATTTTCTGATACAGCAAGTGAAGATGGAATGCCCAGTTGAGAAGGTCAAGGTTCAGAACAAGATTGAGTTTTCAGAAGAGTAAACATCATTTCCCTCTAGGCTACAAAGAAAAGCAGAAAAATATAGCAAGTTTAGCTATGTCTGTGGCAGCTAGGAAACCCTAATCTAATCTGAATCAAACTGCTCAGCTAAATCCAGGCTCTGATTTTCTGATGTAGGTATGTAGGTTTAACCAGTCTCATATGCAGAACAGGACTGATGCTGATGAATCATTCTGTCTTTTACTATGAGAGATTTTGAGGCGTTTTCCTTCTAAAAAAAAAAAAAAAAAAAAAAAAAAAAAAAAAAAAAAAAAAAAAAGCACATCATTATTACTATGTATTACTTTAGGGTTTTGCTAACTTGACAACACGTGACAATGTACTTTTCCATGGTTATTATGATACTCTCCTGTGTTGCTTAGTTAAGGCTTGGTCAATATACTGACATTTCAACATTGCTGTTAAAAAGAATACTATTTAAAATGTCACAAATCTATATGAAACTGTAAAAAGTAGCACTGGTTTTGAGCATTTTTCTACAGGCACATTTATTTTTACAGACTTGTGGGGTTTTTTTATACATTAATAATTTAAACTTTCCTTGCAAAGGCAACAAGGAAAGTTTCCTTATGACAACTGACCTTGTTTCTAGATTTCTGTGAAATCAAAGAGGCTGTCTATCTGTGCACTAATGCTTTTCTTTCATTCTCCTGCCATAAAGAAGGGAACTCGCACTTTCACCAATCAGCAACACTGCTCCTCCTCTCCAGCCTGGGAGTTGTCCATCCAACACAGCTGCTTAGCCCAATGACTGCCTGGGTCTGGCACGTGGGATCGGGAGGCAAGATGGGGTTTGTGCTGCTATGGGGAAACACAGGCCTCTGCTCAGCTGTGAGTCTGTACTGCAACCCCATAGGGACTGAGCAGGAGTTGTGCCTCCGCGTTACTATAAGGAGTTACACTCTCACAACTGCAGTTCACACCAAGGCAGACTCCACCAGGCACCTTTTATAGTTGTATGGTAGATATAAGGGATGATCAGAAGCAATGGTTGGCATTGCAGCAGCTGAGCAATGTGGAAAGAAGATCTAGGCTGTTTTGTGATCAAAATTTTGCAGGTAGTAGGTAAAAATTTCCTGAGATAAATAATATTGCCCCAAAAATGAAAGAAAAAACAATTTGCCTGCCATTACTTTAATTGCTTTGCTTATTCTACTCCCACTTGTCAAATAATGCATTTCAATGTATTTAGAATTTCTTTAATGAAACCTTTCTCTCAAATCTTAAGATAAATGCCATTTATACTGTAAGCTCCTCAGAGCAGGGACTACGTCATTTTATTGTGTATGACTGTGGGGCTTTTAACACCATAAACCCCCTTTGAAAATAAAGACTTTAATAAGTAGTAATAATGCTGCCCAAATTCTTAAACTTTCACTTTACTGGAAAGTTTTCACTGCAAGGAAAATGACAGGTGAAACTTTCTCTGATGAATAGTACCAACACAGGAAAACATCAGAGTAATTGTAATGGCTAAGTTCTGCTGGCTGCTATGTAATATAATGAAGTCAGTGCCTGTTGTGGCCAGATAAATCAAGTATCGCTTCATAGTATGCAGCTGAACTTTTTAGTCAGATTACTCACAACAGCACTATTCCAGTCATGGCTGTTATGAACAGCATATTGAAAAAAATAAATAACCACACAATAAGCTAATGTAATTTTGGGATGATTTACTAGCAGCATGCAAAATGTGTTCAGTTGCTGTTGTACTACTAGGCAGAGGAACCCTTAATGCTGGCCAGAATGCAATGATCTATCAATCTTTATACTCCAGTCACCCAAGGTCAAAATAAGAATCTTACCAGATTTTTATTATTTTATTTTTTTCTCTGATCTTTGGGCTCAATGCCCAGAGGTAGAAAATCCTTTGATGGTGTTCATAGTGCAAGTGAAACAGCACTTCCAAATGCAGTAGGAAGACTTCACTCATTTTGGCACACCCAGAGGCTTTGGGCGCATTCAGAATAAGTGAATCCATTCTGCAGACTTCTCAGGGCACAGTTTTCACTAACCAAGGTGAATGTCCTAGTTTGTGATAATGAAGCTTAAAGTCAGATACAAATTTCATATCTACTTCTCCTTGCTATCATTTGGATCTAGGATTTTCTTAGTAATACAGCAATAAAGATAACAGGCAGAATAAGGTGTCAAGCAATGATCATACATAACTATAATGTAAAGATGTGTGTATTGAGCAAGAATCCTCATGAAAGGTGTAGGAGGAAGGTGGGGACATAGAGAGTGATGGTGTTTTTCTTCCCAAGTAACTGTTAAGCATGATGGAGGCCTCCTTTCCTGGAGATGGCTGAACACCTGCCTGCAGATGGGAAGCAGTGAATGAAATTGTTGTGCTTTGCCTGTGTGAGCAGCTTTTGCTTTAGTTATTAAGATGACATTTTCTCAACACACAAGCTTTCTCACTTTTACCCTTCCAATTTTCTCTCCCATCCCATTGAAGAGGAAGGGAGCAAATAGCTGTGTCGGGCTGAGCTGCCTCCCAGGGTTAAACCACAAAAGGTATCTACACTCATACAAGTATGTATACACACAGTCTCTGTTTTGCCCTTCTAATGGATTTACTAACATGGACTGGTGTTTTCCAATAAATGATTTATTTTCAGGTACATATATACAGGTCTGCAAAGCCTAGATAATAAGCATTACTTCTGATATTTGGGGAAAAAATTTTCTCAAGAAGAAAAACCTGAAGTGATTTATTAAATGATTCCCACTGTGGCATTTAGGATAAGAGTTTAGTGTCTCTCTCCTGCTTCAAGAATATATGAAAACATTAGGAAACCTTACATACACCTAGAAAAAAAATACTTCTAACTATCTGTCATTATCAATAGGTAATTTAGTAGAACTAAACCCAACAAACTAGTAAGATCTCAGAAAAACAAAACAAAACAAAACAAAAATCGTATGAAGCTTTAAGGGAAAGATATAAATTTAGGTAAGAACAAATATTAATTCAAAACATTTAGGTTTCCATACAGAAAATCTTCAGTGACTTTTGGTTCAACCCAATATCCAACTCTATCATGCACAGGCATCCAATACACCACATGCATACAAGTTGTTTATTTCTAGCTACCCTAAAACATCTGAAAGACTTTTACCTTTACTGATATTTTATTTACTAAGAAACAGTAAACCAAAGAAAAATCTTTCAGCAGTGTGGTTACAAACCAACTTTTTTTTTTTTTTTTTTTTTTTTTTTTTTTAATCCCCGCTGTATAGGTAATGATCCTTGCCAAAACCCAGATGATTTGGTGTATGTGGAAAAATATAGGACAGTTAAGGATAAAAAAATTAACATTTTGGGAGGTCAGGCAAACTTTATGATCTGGCTACATGTAGTGACCAGAATGGGTCAGAGATTTTTTTCTTCTTCATGCAGACAGGCCATTTATTCTTACACTAGTACAAACCTATGCTATGGTTAAAGCTCTTACTTCATAATTAGCAAATCAGCAATTAGACAGCTATCAACGTTTTCTCCTGTCAGGATAAGACCACTCTAACACATGCTGTGCAGACCAATCCACTTCTTGTTCACGTGCTGTTCACGCAGTGGTAACTTCTCACACTTCAGTGTTGCAGCTGTCCATATTTCCCTGCCACATTGGCACAACTCGGCAGTTTCTTATCTTTCTCCCAAGGCCTGTTTCTCATCAAAGCCTTGCTGCTTCTCAGGCCAATGTCGACTTGCCTCTCTCCCACAGCTACAGATGTGTTGGGGTTGGAAACTGAACTTTGGGAATGAATCTAATTTTTAAGCACTTCAAGTATAATTCAGCTAGCTCTCACTTGCTGGTTTGACACTTAGTTGCATACAAAGAGATGTCTAGAAGTACCTAGCAATAAGTCTTCTAGAGGAAACCTGAGCTCTTGTGAAGCAGCACCAGTGGTTAGAAAAGATATTCAAGAACACCATAAAAAAATCCAATAAAAGCCTGATTTCCAGTAACCAAATCTTACCCCCAAAACCATAGACCTGAAAGTAAAATCAGCTAAATCTCCTATCTTTCTAGTATATGACACATTGATCTGTTGAGATTTTATTTATCTTCCATGTATCTGGATAGTCTATTCTGTTAACAGTTAACAGTTAATTTTATTTTCTAGTACAGAGTAGACCTTTAGTAGACGTTAATATCTTACAGACTCACCTTATTAGTACATACTCAGTACAAAATGTACATTCTCAGACAATCAAAACCTCATATCTGTTAGCTAAAAAAGATTAGGTTTCAGTGTTCTGCATCAGTAGACTGTATTTCACTTGAAAGATTCAACCATAAAGAACAGAATTTGTATGAAGGAATTATTAATAATCTAATACATGCTTAATATTTGTTCTTTTTCTCAAGAAGAATTATTTTCTGTGTTTCTTATGTGAAATGTGATTATGTGGCTTTATCGAACGTCCATTTAATTAATCGTAAAAATTTTCATTGACACCCATGGGGTTTGGAACAAGTGATATTCCCCTGCTGAGAAGATTTCTTTCAGGTATTTATTCCCTTTTGGTACTGGATCTGTTTAAACAAATGTATTCACATGGGGTTTAAGTGCTTTGTAAAATTTAACTGAACACGTGAAAAGAATATCATGTATGTTTTAACATTTATGACAATTCACCAGACACCTAGGAGACTGGATGATTTAGCTCTCCTCTCCCTCTCTTTCTCTCTGCATTTTCACTCATATTTGTCGTTTTTCTGACTTTGAATAGTTGTTTTTCTGTTGGTTATTATTTGGGTTTTCCCCTCTTTTTGGGCCTAAGTTTTTCTTTTTTTTTGTTTGTTTAGATGTGATATGTGTTTGCAAGGAAAAAGTGTTTATAAAATTACACTATCCATCAGCCTGTCCATCTGTCACTATGACTTGTGAGTCCATCAGCAACTTGCAGATAAATTTCACAAGAGGGCTGCAAGTCTAAAAGATATGGCGTTCCTACATGTTTTGTTACACTGGTAGCTGAAACCCAGTGTTCTCAATGCATCCAGTAAAAATGTACTTTTAACTCAACTTCTTACTAGATGGGCAGCAATGAGATAGCCAAGCAGCACCTGCTTCTTGCTCTTAGGCTGGTACAGTCATATCTTCAAACTGTTCACAGCATATATTGCCATTTCTTCAAAGGATGTAAAAAGAAGAAATATTTTGATTTCTCTCAGTTTTGTAAGAAGTAGGATATTTCTTGACACCTAAGGTGGAATAAAGGGTCCACTGTACTAAATTCTGTACAGCATACTGTTACTAATCCTGTAAATGTACTATTAAATTTAGATAAATATAATCCCATTAATATGGTTTATGTGGAATTTCCTATGTTGAGTTCTGTAAAATGATAAAGATCCGAACCTTTGTAGTTTTTTTATTTAGGATCTAAAGAGAAAAAGTCAGTGTAGTGTAAAGCACTCCTCCTGATTCTAATAGTGGCATTGTTATTTTTGTCAGTTTTCTTTCCCTTAGCTATAAAATGAGAACTCATACTCTTCCTGTGTTCACTTTTGCAGTTAACAGTATCTTTATTCTAATATTTCTCTTTTAGTATTAATAAACTTGAGTAGTCCTAAAGCACTGTCAAATACCTAGAACAACTAAATTCCTTCCCTAGATACTCTTAAGAGCCCATACTTGAAAAGAATTAATATTTTGATGGGAATAGAAGGAAGGAGAGAGCACTAAATGTGAAAATTCAACCAAGGATATGCTTGTGTTTGTGTCAGATATTCTCCCTGATAAATTATTCTGAGAGGGAAGCTTCCTCTTCTTGAAGCTCTCACAGCTTTCCTTTCTGCTGAATTTGAGTTTTATTGAGTATCTATGACTATATACTTAGATATACCTTGCTGATCTGCAGGAGTTGTTTTTTTGTGGTGCAATATTGGATTGCTGCTGCATTTCACTGTGTACTTTTTCTCTGCAACCATTCCTTCTGGATCACCAGATGATTCGCAGTCCCCTCTGTGCCTGTCAAGTTTCAGCCTGACCTCCATATGCCTTAATTGGCCATAGTCATTTCATATTGCAGAAGCTGAAACATGTCAAGAGGAAGTGACAGGACATATGGGACACTGTGGAGAAGGTGTCAGGGACCATTATCATTGGCAGAAGGAGAGGTAGAGGGGGTATTCTGAATAAACAGAGGAACTGTTACTGTTATGAGAGTAGTTGCCATTTTCATTGAGCCCATCGAAGTGCTGGACACAATGCCTGTCCCAGGTCCTGAGAAAAAAGCACTTAGAAAGTAAAAAGCTAAGATTTGTTCTAGCTTTCACAAAGCCAGTTTTTATTAGGTGTGAAGTTTCTTTGGATAGAATTGTGAAATATTCCAAATAACACTACTTTCTGCAGTGTGTTCGAGGTTGTTTTCTTTGACTTTGTCTCTGCAGTTTACATTGCATCTCCATTATGTATAGCAATAAACAGATTACAAAGTTCTTATCTGCCTATAAACTTCTGAAAATAATAGCTCCAAACAACAGCATTGCAAACATATCTGAGAAGAATATGACAGAACTTACACAGCACAGATGTTAATCCTGCCTTTAAAGCACTGTTGCTCAGATGGAGCAGCGATGAGCACCATACAAAACCTTTCACAGGATGGAGTTAAGATATTCTCAGGTGGAGTACAATGTCATTCAGAAATGCAAAACAAAACCTATACTCCATTTAACTTTCACTAAAACCCTTAGAATACAACTGAAGTGGAGTTTGAATGATATACATGAAAGTGTTTTGGTTCTCTGTAGTAAACTAAATTTTACCCATGGTGAATCACTGAAAGTTCTAGCCTATTCTCCTTCCTAGTGAAGAAACTTACAATTTCTTCACAGTACTTCCACTTGTAATTTGAAGTGCCTCTCACTCACAAAGATGAATAGTAATCATCAAGTCATGTGTTTCCACATAATGAATATACATTTTCACTTGGCTCTTTTCTGTCTTATTTTATGGCTGTAAAGGAAAACTATCTTATATAAAATATTACCATGACTGCTTAATATATTTTCATTTATTCCGATGTTGATTTTCATTGCTTTTTTTCCTCTGGTTCCTACTGAAAAGTAATAAAAGAAATCAGAGAGGGAAAAACATGAAAATAAAGCATCTATATATTTGGCTCTGGGGATTTTGACAACCTTGACAAATCACAATGAGAAAAAGTATATTAAACTGTCATGCTGAAGTTTGCACAAAGAATAAGGAAGAAAATTCAACAGAGAATAAGACTGTTTATTTCTTTGCTCTTTCACTTGTTTTCATAAAACAGACTATGAAGGACTATATACAAAAATGAGTGTTCAAACACATTTTCTCAGTGATCATTTATGTGTGATTAAATTAAGTCCTTGATTTTCCCACTCATTTTTGTACTTTTTGGTTCTAGCTAATGGATGGGTCTGTAAAGAGAACCAGAAACCTTTAAAAGACCAATTCAACCTTAAATTATTCTACTGTTTTCAGTAACATAATCACACTGAAAGACTGGAAATAGACTGATTTGAAAAAAAAAAAAAAAATGGACAAAACCAAATGGAAATAATGGATTGGTGAAACTCTACTCAGACCTGTCAGGGTCTTGTTATTCTCATTTTGAATATCTGTCCTTCATTTTAAGCATCAAAACAGATCTCTCTAGGTCTCTTAACATAAATAATATCTCTTACAGCAACTAAAGATATCAAAATTCTATTGAATTTTCAAAATAACCATATCATGAAGAACAGTGTATTTGTATCTAACAAAAAAATGTAAAATATTATTATAACAAAGGTGCCTATACTATGATTTGCTTCAACAGTTTTGACCTTGCCCTGTCTTATTTTCTACTCAAAGACCAAAAGATATGTTCTTCACCTTTACTAGTATCTTTTATGTATTTTCTTCTATTACCATATTCCTCTTACTTGCTTTAAAAATGTTATTATTCCTATCATTTAAAATATTAAATAAGAAATCAAGAGTGGGATGTTGGACTGGGACTCAAATTATTTTAAATCATGTAGAGGGTATTCAGCACTCATTTCAGTTGCCCATACAGAAATATCTACTGCGGGTTTAGACACCCCTGGGTAACCTGCCTGGGCTTCAAGCCCCGCTGTAAATGAACATGGTACACCTAGTAGACTCTATCTGGTATCTGCAATCTTTGTCTCAGATAATGCCTGCCATCTCAAATGAAAACAGATGCTTGTGTTTAGAAATGAAAGTCCACCTCTAAAGCCATATGAGTTGAACCTTCTCCAAGGTGTTGGTGTATGTTTCTCTTTGACAGGACCTTGAAGTAAAAAGCTGCAGTTTGCACAGTCTGTGCCAAGAGACAGGAAACATCCAGAAAGAAGTAAATCAGATGCCTTCTTAAGGGGCTAAACTTAAGCCCTCTGCTGCTTGTGAAATTTTTCACTTATGATGTTTTCAGCAGTAGGCCAAAGGACATCCTCATTATTTTTACCTTGGTTGTTGACAAGTGCAAGCTGTACAATAATTTAAAAATTGTTCTGTCTTTTCTGCTTATAATATTATTTAATGTTCATCAGCATAAAACCTCTCTTGATATAAAAAATAAAAAATTACTCCTCACATCTTTCTTTGTATCAATATATATAAGCAATAAAGGTACAGCTTAAAAGGGTATTTAAAACTCATCAGCAACTGATTAATTTTGCCCACAGAATAAACAGAACTTTGAGTAATTTATGATCACTTCTGAATGGTATAGAATAATAACTATTTGCTTTTCTGCATCAACTATGTTATATTAGCATGAGCCAATGCTATTAAGCAATTAATATATCAGTAAAATTTAAAGTACAGACCCAAATACAGCTATGATATCCAAGACATTGTATAATAATGCAAATTACAATTTTCCTTTCCAGAAGTGAAGACTTCAAATGAAATGGTGATGTTTCAATGAAAAGTATATCATCTTTTCAACAGAACAGTAAGACAATCTATAAACTCAGATCACTTAAAAAAATATTTTCAGTGTTTTGCTGGGCTGAACTTGGCTGTCAGGCAGGTACCCACCAAGCTGTCTTATCACTCCCCCTTCTAAACAAGACAGGGTGAGAAAAAATATGATGACAAATCTCAAGGATTCAAGATATGGGCAGGGAGATCATTTATCAATTACCATCACGGGCAAAACAAACTCAACTTGGGGAAATTAATTTATTGACAGTTAAACAGAGTAAGATAATGATAAATAAGAACAAATCTAAAAAAACACCATTCCTGCACCCCTCCCTTCTTCCTAGGCTCAACTTCATTCCCAACTCTTTTTCTCCCACCAAGAAGTGCAGGGAGTTGGGTAATGAGGGTTGAGGACAATTCATTAGACTTCATCTCTGCCACTCCTTCCTCCTCATGCTCTTCCCCTGCTCCAGCATGGGGTTCCACCCATGGGAGACTGTCCTTCATGAACTTCTCCAGTGCGGCTTCTTCGTATTGGCTGTAGTCCTTCAAGAACTCTACCAGCGTGGGTCTTCTCCATGGGTGTACAGTCCTTCAGGAACAGACTGCGCCAGTTTGGGTCCCTCACAGGATCACAGGCCTTGCAAGAAAACCTTTCTCCTGTGTGGGCTCCCCTCCATGGGTTGCAGCTCCTTCCAGGGGCCTGCTCCAACATGGACTCTCCATAGGCTGCAGCTTCCTTCAGGGCACATCCACCTGCTCTGGTACACTGTCCTCCACAGGCTACAAGATGGATATCCATGGACCTCCATGGGCTTCAGGGGGACAACCTGCATCACAATTGTCTTCACCACAGGTTGCAGGGGGATCTGCTCTGATGCCTGGATCACCTCCTTCCTCTCCTTCGTCATTGACCTTGGTGTCTGCAAGGTCATTTCTCTCACATTTTCTTACTCCTCTCTCCCAGTTGCTGCTACACAGCATTTTTTACTCTTAAATATTTTATCACAGAAGTGCTACCACCATCACTGATTAGCTCGGCCTTGGCCAGCAGCAGGTCTATCTTGGACCTAGCTGTTATTGTCTCTTTTGGACATGGGGAAGCTTCTAGCAGCTTCTCACAGAAGCCACTCCTGCAGCCTCCCCACCAAAACCTTACCATGTGAACTCAATACAAACCTCTTCTGCTTTTCTTTCAGTTTTCCACAAAACACTTTAAAAGATATCCTGTAATTTCAAGTTCTAAAAGTGAAAATGGACCTAATATAGAGGAAAATATATTAGTGAAAGTACTAATGTTGACATACAAATCTGCAATATTTTTTATATATACACACTTACATGAAGGTCTAGGAATCAGAAGAAATGTGAAGAGAAAAATAATGTTTGTCATGATGCAATCACCTTTCTGTGCATGGACAAATGTGATCATGCAAGACATGCTCTGTTTAGCAGTTAATTTCTTTAACCTGCTAGTTCCTTGAGTATCACAAAGTAATATAAAAGATGGAGTCTCTTTCCCCACTTTTGTTCTAGCTTATCCTTGGTTCTTAAGATAGGCTTATCCCACAATTTGAACAAAAAATCAAAGTACAGTTAAAAGAGAGCTGCAACAGGCTCTCCCCTCCTTGATTTCTTGACATTGCCTATGAGGTGTTCAGTGAAGCTTTTATTTTTCGTGGGAGAAAATACAGATAAAAATATTTCACTGATGTCGATGAGAACAAATATAATAATCAACAAGAAAATAATACTAGTTTTTAAGAAAAAATAATGATTGTGTTTCTTGGTAGGATATTAAGAAGTAATTTTCTATTGAAATAAATAATTTTGTGAGCAATACCACAATTAAACTGAAAACAACATTAACAAAAGAACAAAACCCTCGCAATAGACTACTGTTACCATCATAAACACAAAATAGTGCTAAGTGTATTGTTATTCACCAGAGATTAACAGAGACAATGACAATGATCGATATGCTCCTATTTTAGTGACTGTAGTTGCCTGCTCTTTTATTTTAAATTCAATATCCTTTTCTTACTCTAGGTAGCTACTGAAACATTCCAGTGTCTGTATACATATGGCTTACATCTGACATGGATTCAGTATGAAGTTTGGAACTAAAAACCTGTTTCCTATTTCTTTCAGTGGGTATTTTGATGATATAAATATATTTTGGTCAATATACTTTAGTCTAGGTCATATAACTTCTAACTCTACTTAAATGTGCTTAACTTCTTTGACATAAAAAGGTTACAACAGATCATAACAGAAAGTCTGAATATCAGTGCTTTAGCAATTATAGTGACAACTACATTGTCAACTGTGTAGCTGAAGTCATGAAATTGCAACAGTTTTGGAATACTTAATATATGGTAATAGATTTTTCTGTAAAAATAATAAGTGAAGAAAGATTTTGTGACAGTTTCAGACTACAATGTGAACAGTCTGAAGGATATTGCTAGATATCCTTGGTTAGCTGCCTCACAGGTATTGTAAATCCCCAGCACCTTTCTTGGTGGTGCCAAGGTATCTGTCAAAATTCTCAGATACTTACATTTTTGTTATTAGTTCTGCCCGTTCCTGACAGCATGAAAAGCTTAACAAAATTCACAGTTTTTCTATAATCTCCCTAGGCTCCTTATGGGTCACTTTAGGGTCTCAAGCTATAATAGAGAAATAAAAATATTTTCTCTTTTTCTTTTTTTCTCTAGAGTAATACATAATAGTATGAGATTAGATGAGTATGCATAATGAAAAAAAGATTCAAAAATTATCTTTTACTTTCCAGAAAAGTGGTTAATCACTAGTCACAATTATGCAACTCTGCTTCTTTTTGGAGCTTGTCCACTACCTCTAGTAATTAAATGTTTATTGAAGCAGACATAAGAGATAACACAGAAATATAGATCTGCAATTAGATCAGTCCCCTTACTAAAAAAGTTTGTTTAGATAATTATTACACTAGAAGTGGGTTTGTTTCTGCTTTGGTTAGAGAATTAGTGGCATTTCTCTGTCCTTTCAAAATGTATTGGAATTCGTGTGTAACTGCACTGAAGAAATATTTTCTGGCTCAAATGTTGCACTGAAGTAAAAACAAACCAAACCCAAACCAAACTAAACCGAACCAAACTGAACCAAACTAAACCAAATTGAATGAAACCAAGCAAAAATTGTTCTATACTCACTTCAGGGTCACATCTGTTCAGAAAATGGGAAATTACACAGAACACAGGGCTAGGTCTTGAAAAAGAGCCATATCTTATTTAGATAACAATGTGCATTAAGAAGCTTGTTTAGAAGAGCAACCAGACTGATGTTTAAAATAATGTCTCAATACATCATAACAAAGCCTGTTTTAGGACTTAATAAAATCACCTCTTCTATTAAGGAGGAGCTTTCCTCAGTGTCATTTCCTAACAGAATATTAACAGACTCTAAATTATAAAAGAGAGTTTATGATCATTCAGATAAATTATTATACAGAAGATTTATTACTGAGCATAATTTTATCATTTTGGCAGAGGACAGCTTTCAATGTGTAAAGTAAAAAGAAAAAATAACTTTAATTTACTGTGATAGATCTTACTGTAGGAGAAACTTTGTCATACATGTGTAATAAAAGGAAAATGTATAAAGGAGTTATCAAAGCTTTTATGCAAGATGAAATAATCTATGTGCAGTAAAACCAAATTAAGTGTTTAAACCTGTTTCCTTTGCTAAATCTTTCAGTGATCAATACTATTCACTGGATTAAGGAGATACAATGTGTAGGCAGTCAGTATAATCCCTATTTGAAATACAAATACATCCATTTTTTCTTTAATTGGAAATTATAAGGATTATATTATTATAGTTTTGAATTTGAAATATACTTCAGTAACTGTGACAATTTCAGAGTTAGCACTGAGTAAAGATGTAGGAATTACACACATTTTTTCACTTATTATTGTGGTTGTAGTTCTTTCTGGAACAGTTATTATTGATTCATTTATGAAAAGAGAAATATCCAAAGCAGAGTCTTGTTGCAACCATAGAGTAAGTTGTAACCACTAAGTAAGATATTAAAATATTTGTCTCGAACACAGGTGTAGGAGTACTGTAATAATGTAATGAAAAGAGCACACAAGCCTTTTGTAACACTGTAACACTGCTAATAGCATAATTATTATGCAAGATGTATTGATATTTTATGAGAGAGTTAGGCATAGAGAAATATAATATGTAGTCACAATGGGGCAAATGGAGACTTTTGATATAGTTATACAAATAAGTGTACAGGACAATATGCAAGTAGTAAGATCTATCAGATCAGAACAAAGTGTGTAGAAGAGCCAGGAGATGTGCTTGGTGAAACCAGACCAAGTCCTGCTCCCCATAAAAACACCAAATATATCAGGCGTGTATGAAAATATCACCCTTCTGAGGAGAGAGATGACTTACATAAGACACTATTGATGGCTGAGGACAATCAAGGGATGAAAGAAGGAGCCCAATTGATTTTAGGTTCCCGCCTCAAATTACTTGTAAGTCTTGCCACCAGCAACTAGCGATCATCATGGACCGTAGCCATCAGAGCTGACTGCACAGGATGGACACAAGAAAGGCAGAAAAGGAAGGCTGAATAAGCACCATGCAATGTGCAGGAGTTGCCTCATTTTGGAAGTGAAACACTTGCTGTTTAAGATTGTGAACATGAAGGTTTTCATCTCATATGTAAGATATATTTCTTTATGACTCTCTCATTTAACCTGGCAATAAACCAAGTTGTCCTTATCACTGGAATGGGCTGAGGTCCCTTTATACTGTCTGTATAACTTTCAGTTTAGCATCTGTTTCAAGTTCCTCAAGTTGCAACCAATTTTGAAATGTGTTAGATGGCACAGGACTCTATCACAGTCAATATGGAGTCACCATTGTTTGTAACAGACCAAAAGTTTTGTGTCTAACTAACAAAACAGACCTCAAGATTTTTCAGGATTTTCTTAGACTTTTATTGGCTTGTCTTAAGCTTCACTTTAGTTTATATAAACATCATAGAAACTGTCAAACAACAGGGTCACTATTACCCAATCTCTTAGTTTCTACCTAGCCTTGTACAGTTGTATAAGTAAGGTTTATTGGCACATACTGTGCTAATTTGATTATGATAGGCAACTCAGTCCAACTCAGACGCTTACTCACTCCCCAACAGCACAGAGGAGAGAACTAGAAGGGTAAAAGTGAGAAAACCTATGGGTCGTATGGAGACAGATTAACAGGTGACGCAAAATGGTGTTCTATGAAGAAAATTAACTAAACCAGCCAAACCTGTTACACACACGTATGTATATATACAAATATATATATATATATTATGAAGAAGTAGTTGTTCTGCATTAAATGATGCCTCTATCACTCTAGAATAAGAATGCAGTGTAGTGGGACAGAGACCTGAGATGACAGCAAGGGCCTTGAAAGCACAAACAAACCTCAAGGCTATAAAAAGTTATAAATAGTAAATTGCTGGTCATTAAAACAGTATAATCTTGGCAGCTGTGTAAAGCCAGTATTACAGATATAAAGGCAGTCCGAAGCACGTTTCCAACGCATGTAAAACACCTGGTACTTATTAAATTAGGATGCAAGATGGAATTACAGAACAAGTGAAGAAAGGTGTAGAGTGGAGTAGCAAGCATATAAAAATGACCTCAGGTTGACCTAATATTTAAGAGGAAGAAAATATTGCCATGACGTTCTTTGTCTCCTGAGGAAGGGTACTACTGACTCATCATAATATTTTTATTTGATTTTTTTTAATGAGTTCTGACTCATCAACCATAGGAGACAGAGGGATACTAAAAGGAGTGTAACACCATAGGAAGGTGTAAATGCTGAAAGGTTTCTGTATAGAACTCTTATTGTCCTTAGTTTGAACTGTAATTATCATTGTAAGTGGACTAAGTAATTTTTTGTTCAGGTGAGTAAGACTTAATTTGCCTAATAAGAAATTATTCTCACATAAACTCAGAAGTTACACTATAACAAATTGGTGCAGAATGTTGGTAACCTTCTCTATAATGGGGACACCACAAATTCATCAGAGGGGGAGAATGCTTACTGTTTTAAAAACTAATGGAAATGGCCACTCTACCTTCTGCATTGTAAATACCTTGATTGGTGTAAAAAGGGGAAAGATGAAGGCTGAAGCACTCCTACAGAAAGAAGGTGAACTGTTTGGTGAGGAAAAGACTGTTTTTACCCATATTAACTTCTTTGACAGCATCAGCTGGTCTATTCATATATCAGAAGCCAGGAATTAATTTCTGGGTTCCAAATTTAGACTTGCAGATTTTTATTTTATTTTAAAAATGATAATAAACCATTGAATAGAATAAATCTTTTTCATCACTGTCTAAGGTGAAGAGCCCTAGGTTTCTGTTCCCATCATTGTCAAGGGAAATGTAGACCTCAATTCAGTCATCTATATATAGGTATCCAGTGTCAATATCAATATCTTACAGAATTCAAGGCATCTTCAGTGGGCTAGCAAAGATGACACAGGACCTGGAGGAAAATTGTGCTCTTCTGGACCAGCAGATATGGTGAGGAAGAATATGTTAGGGTATCTCAGTGACACTAAAATTCTATTGTTAGGCAACTGAATTCTGCCCATCTGAGACTGGAGGGTCATTCAGCTCTTCTAAGAATAAATACCTACATAAGATCAGCTAGACACCTCAAACTTTACCGACTGTGATGTTTAAACATCTGACTTAGACAACAAACTAAGATATAAACATCCAAGTAAAGATATCTTAACCTGTGAGCCTACCTTTCTTTGGGAAGAAAGAGATCTGGGGTTCTAATTGACAAGCAGCTGAACATGAGCAGGCAGTGTGCTCAGGTGGCCAAGAAAGCCAAGGGCATCCTGGCTTGTATTAGAGATAGTGTGACCAGCAGAAGTAGGGAGGTGATAGTCCCCCTGTACTCTGCACTGGTGAGGCCACACCTGGAGTATTGTGTCCAGTTCTGGGCACCTCAATAGGAGAGAGATATCGAGGTGCTGGAGTGAGTGCAGAGGAGGGCAACGAAACTGGTGAAGGTGCTGGAAAACAAATCCTGTGAGGAGAGATTGAAGGAGCTGGGACTGTTTAGTTTGAGGAAGAGAAGGCTGAGGGGAGACCTCATCACTCTCTACAACTACCTGAAAGGACATTGTAGAGAGGTTGGTGCTGGTCTCTTCTCACAGTTGATTAGCGATAAAACAAGAGGGAATGGCTTTAAACTGCAATAAGGGAGGTTCAGACTTGACACTAGGAAAACATTTTCACAGAAAGAGTGGTGAGACAGTGGAACAGGCTGCACAGCAAGGTGGTGGAGTCACCATCCCTGGATGTGTATAAGGGTCGTTTAGATGAGATATTGGGTGATATGATGTAGAGGAGAACTTTGTAGAGTAGGGCTGATGGTTGGACTCAATGATCCCAAGGGTCTTTTCCAACCTGAATGATTCTGTGACTCTGGCTCTGTGATTCTATTTCTAGCCATTGAAATATCATCGTCTTTAAAAGTTGGGGCTTTTTTTATGTTTTAACTGGAAATCACTGTGTAATTCCTTGCTGTTTCTCAGGGGCTGAGCAGGGCTGACAGGCCAATGTTGACTTGACTCTCACCCACAGAAAGAAAAACAGAGTTAGGGAGCAAGACAGAGGAAGAGAGATAATGATGAGTGGAGAGTCGACTGACAGAAAGAGAAAGAAATCAAATGTGGGGGGAAAGGAAGATGGGAAGGAGAGAGAGCAAAAGACAGTCAAGAAGGCAGAGAGATTGAGGGGATGAGAGAGTCAGAGAGGGAGAAAGGGAGAGGGATCGGGACAAAGAGAGGGAGAAAGGAGCTAATGTGCTTGCTTCTGATCATGCTATAAGCAAATATTTGCTTACCATTAGGATTTGACGGTGTGTCACTTGAGAGGGAGAGATCAGAAACTCCCATTTCTGATGTAATACTCTCCAGAGAAATTAGTTTTTTAAAGACTTTCATAATCTTTATGAATTTTTCTGAAGCTATATTTCCTTGGATGCCCACAAAAGTTTATCTTAGAAACAAGACTTCCTTATGTCAATTCTGCTTAAGACCATAGAAATGCTGGTTATAGGCTGTTCAAGACTCATGACCAGGTTTTTTTTGATAAGTTATTCTGAGCGTGACAGGCAGTCTCTTTAAAATATTCCCTTCAGGGAAGTTCAGTATAGTAACTGTAACTTGTGGTTGAAGTGAAGCTTTTAAATAGAATCTTTCATCCCTGTCCCAAAAAGGAATGAATGGGGTAGGAAGACCACAGGAAGATAATTCAAGCATGGGGTTAGATAAACCTCTATTTAAAAGGACTGCTATGAATTTTACTGTGCCCATTAAAAATAATTCATTAGGTGTGGTTTTTAACACTGATGCACTGTCAGTCGGGACACCCTGCCACCACTCTTAGATTCACTACAAAAGGCTATGTATATCAAATTATACAGATCAAAATATATATACATACATGTGTATTTGTATACTGATACCTGCATATATATGAAGAATAGTTCCTTGCAAAGAAAGATTTAACTTGACAGCTAGGAACAAATGCAGCTAAAATTACACTCATCTGTTTGATAACATTCAAACTGGATACTTGTGATTCCAGTGACTGTGAAACAGTCTTAACAATAATTCATTTCTTTTAGTATGTGTTATCAGTTTGTCATGGCTTGTTACAGTAATACCATTCAGGACAGTTTGTGACCTGACAAAATGTGACATATTCTGACCAAAAAGCAACATGATTTCATACAGAATGTCAGAAATTTGCATTAAACCCATGACTTTTTTTTGAACTATCAATATGAATTTCAAGTAGTAAGTACGATTTCAGTTTGCATAAAAGCTAGAAATTCCAACTCTGTGCTGCTGTACTGGGGACTTCAAAATATCTTAATTAATCAAAAGTTTACAGAGGAGTTTTGCAATGACTTATATATGAATCTTCATTTAAACCATATCTACAAATCCATCTACAATATTAATGCAAAAACAATTACAAGGTTAAAATAAAAATTCAGACGTCATTTTACTTAATGGCAAATCAATATTTTCACCTTTCTTCATATCCTCCTAAAAGATGAAAAAATGTATTGGTTGTGTGTCCTTTTAATTACTGTTCTTAGATTTTCAGCTTCCAGTGTTGTGTGCAGACAACATCAACTTAAATTACTTTCACTCCTCATTTCACTGAAGACTTTAGGGAGTGGTTTATTAATCACTAAACAATTTTGCTGTCATTTCTTTTATAATTAAAAAAGAAAAAAGATTTATGAACAATGATTTTGCTGGCTGATACATTTTTCCCACTCTTATAATGGTATTTTTACAGCATTGCTTTTCTATAGTTTATTAAAATTCCACTTGTAAGAAAATGTTTAGGGATGAAAGTAGAGTTTCACATAAATTTACTTAAAACTAGATTTAGACAAGTAAAGAAACTTATTTTAAAAGATATTTCAGTTCAGAGTATTACAATTTAGAGTATCATGATCTATTTCATAGATTGTAAGAAAAAGGAATATTCAGTTTAAGATGAAGACATCTGCCTTTCTCAGATCATGTTTGTCTCATTAAGTACAACTAAATAATAAAAAAAACCACCTTGGACAGTTTCCTATAAAACAAAGGGACTAGAAGTAAAGCATTTGATACTGCCCTGCACAACATCCTTGTGTCTAAAATGGAGACACCTTGATTTGACAGGTGGAACTACTGGTGGATAAGCATTGGGCTGGATGGACATACTCAAAAGAGTTGGGGTTAAAGGCTCAATGTCTGGGTGGAAACTGGTGACAAGTGGTGTTCTCTAGGGGTCCATATTGGAACCAGTATTATTTAATATCTTTGCAAGAGGGACAGTGAGATTAAGTGCATCCTCAGCAAGTTTGCAGATAACACCAAGATATGTGGTGCAGTCAAAGTGCTGGAGGGAAGGGATGACATACAGAGGGAGTTTGACAGGTTTGAGGAATGTGCCCATACGAATATCATGAAGCCAAGTGCAAGGTCCTGGACGTGCGTTAGGGCAATCCCAAGCACAAATACAGCCTGGGTGATGAGCGGATTGAGAGCAGCCCTGCAGAGAAGGACTTGGGAATTATAATGGATGGAGAACTGACTATGAGCCAGCAGTGTGTACTCACAGCTCAGAAAGCCAACCGTATCCTGGGCTGCATCAAGAGAGGCATGGCCAGCAGGTCAAAGGAGGTGATTCTGCCCCTCTGCTCTGCTTTAATGAGACCCCACCTGGAGTACTGTGTTCAGCTCTGGGGCCCTCAGCATAAAAAGGACATGGACCTGCTCAAGGGCATCCAGAGGAGGGCCATGAAGATGATCAGAGGGTTGAAGCACCCCCATTATGAGGACAGGCTGAGAGAGTTGGTGGTTTTTTGCCTAGAGAAGGCTCCAGGGAGACCTTATAGCAACTTTCCAGTACTTAGAGGAGACCTACGGGAAAGATGGAGAGGGACCTTTTATCAGGGACTGTAGTGATTGGATGAGGGTTAATGGATTTAAACTGAAAGAAAGTAGATTTAGACTAGGTATAAGGAATGAATTCTTTACTGTGAGAGTGGTGAGGCACTGGAACAGACTGCCCAGGAAAACTGTGGATGTCCCTTCCCTGGAAGTCTTCAAGGCCAGGTTTTAATGGGGTCTTGAGCAACCTGATCTAGTGGAAGGTGTCTGTGGCCATGGCAGGGTGCTTGGAACTGGATAATTTTTAAGGTCCCTTCCAACCCAAATCATTCTATGATTCTATGACTCTATAAATATACAATGCTGAAATATACTGTAGTGGGTTTTACTCTGAACAGTGTTGTTTATATTTGTTCTATTTAGAAGTTATAATGCAATTTTTCAACATATATGAGTTCAGAAAAAACCTAATATCCTAGATTTAAGAAATATTCTGTTGGTATATATTCATACAGTGATTTAATTGAGTCCTTGATTTAGAGCCAGTTCTCCAGAAAACTTGACTTTAGCTACCTACTGACGAACTGCATTCAGTTATCAAATATAAATAACAGATAATATTGTACCACCATTGGTCAAATTCCTTTTGGAGATAAACACTAACTAATATAATGCACAGTGTCTCAGGTATCAGGCGCATACTGATTCTGAGTCAGAAGTTCTCTTCATAAAATTTGTGATTTTCATCACAGCAACATCATGCATTTTGCTTCAGTATCTATAAGAAGGCCTCAGGGATTCACTAACCTTTATGGGAAAAGTCTTTTATAACTTAGTACCAGTTCTAGGGGGCTTTTTTTAGCTTCCTGTAAAATTTAATAGAGGATAGAACTGCTATAAAATTCTACAGGAGAGGTGAAAACTTACAGAAGAAAGGCAGTTCTCGTTCAGTTCCCTACATATAACTTCCACAAAATTCTCCCAAAATATTATTTTCCTATATGTTGTGTTACACTTTCTGTTAGCAGATATTCTAACTTGCTCTGAAATTTATGAAAGTATAATTTATATTTTAATACTATGAAGCAGTATTTTAATATCAAAAATAATTTTCCTCTTTTTCATCACATTGTTTTAAACCTTATAAGGAAGAATAAAATAAATATGCTTGTATTTTAAATATCTTGGTATATCCTGACATTTATGTAATGTAATTATAACAAATTATAAAACTACTTTGAAGTAATTTCCAGCTCATTTATGTTTGGGGGTTTATGGTTTACTTTATTTATGCATTACATAGCTGAAATATACATAATATCTTATACTTTATTCAAATATACAAATAATCATTATCATAACGACTTATTAATGCATTAAATGTCTAAAAATCTACAAAAAATATTATGGGGATGTTATTTAAGAAACAACATGTGAATATGTAAGTATGTTATAGACTCACTACCATTTTTTACATTGATTTCTTCTAAAATTTTTTATGAAAAATTATGCTACGCCAGCTGTTAGCTGGTACTTATTCTTGTTAAAGTACAGTATTAATAAGCTGATTCTGCACTTTCAGAGATAATGTTTTATTAAGAAACCTATTGGAATGTTGTTCTAACATTATTAAATAGTTCAAATGATTTCTATTCCAATAAACCGGTTGAGTGTAACTTGTCAAGTACAATAATGGATCTTCACATTCATAAGAGAACCCATGCTTATTTCTTGCATGCATAATGAAGATAGGTTTATTTTCTAGCATAAATTCAAGAGAATTAGGAAAAAAAATCAGGAGAAATAGCTACAGCAGTATGCTTCTTATAAATAAATGTATTCAAGCACTACCAATAGTAGGTTGCTACTAAAATGGTCTTAGAGATTTAAGCTGAAGTCCTTATAATGAAAAAAGACAAAAGTAAAATGTGCGTACTTCTAACTGTCCTGCTCTCTTTGATTGTTAAATTAATTTGTGGTAGTAGTTAAATTAAAATGACATTCTTTTTCTTCTCCAATGGAGTCTGTTTTCTGCCCTGACCATAATGGGTGTTCATCCCTCCTATTCTTACCTCTATTCCTGAACCTTTTAAATTCTCCTTCCCATTTCTGGGTGGGAAGGGATGAGTGAGCAGCTGCATGGTGCTCTCTTGCCTTCTGGCCTCAAACCACAACTCTAGGATAATCATGTCAAGGTCATCCTGTGTAAAGGTGTAAAACAGGATCTCAAAGGGACTGTGTTTTCTATGGGGCAGGTGTTTTCTTCTGTGCCATCCCTGTGTCTTGGTTCCTACTTAGACCAAGACTGCATAACCTGACAAGAAATGGATGGCATTGTCTAAGATATTTTCCTTTCTTTTCCAGATAAATCCAGAGTAGGAAAAGAGCTCTAGTTCTTTGTAGTAGCAGTATTTTTAGGGAATTGTTGCCAAGTACATTGACCCTGTAGCTCAAGTCTGTCATTAATGATGAAAGACTAGAAAGGGAGCTTTCTGCAGTTTATCTGATAAGCTTGGCAGTAAAGCCTGGAGTTCCTTACCTTAAGCAATATGAGAAATAATGGCTGTTTGGAAAAAATGGATGTATCTTTGAGCAAAGTGCCAGTCCCCAGAGGAAAAAAGAAAAACCAACAAAACCGACCAAAAAACCCAAAGCCACAAAAGACCAAAATCATCTTAAAGCTTTCCCATGTTAACATTAACCACACTGAGCTGACAGACATCAAAGAGATCAAAACAAGAATGATATCTTGAAGACCGTGTTTTCAGAGGTGCTTATTAAGATGAAAGTGTTTGTGTAAGCCAATATTTTTTGTTTTCTTTAAAGTTTCTCAGTAGAGTTACTTCAAACAGAGCTCTTACAGACTGGTGTTCATCATGGAAAATGTTTGAATTTGTACTTTGGCCCTGCTGCATCCCTGGCCACATGATGTTGATGGTTGGACTAGTTACCTGTCAAAATGAAGAGAGGAAATTCAGTCACATGATCTGGGATCTATACCAGTCTTTTGGATTCCCTTCTGTAGCATGTACCCCTAAAAGTATAAGCAAATGATAGTAGCAGAAGCCTTGAAGGTACACACAGATTGACATTAAAGTCCCCAAGGGTACAGTAATTTTTTATTACTGGTCACTGAAGAAATGCATCTTTGGGAGCTGGGTAGAACCAACTTCAGAACTTGTATATTACAGACTTCTATAAGAATCTATTTCAGCTTCCCATCTCTGAAAACTTAGGCATTGATATGTCTTCATTGTACCTTATGTTGCAACAAGGCACCTAGCTTCAGAATTCAGCAAGCAGAGTGAATCAGTAGGATATCCCATATTGTTACCTTATCCTTAAACAGAAATATACCACTGTTTTGTGTGCCTGCATTTGAGGTATGGCAGGTAATTTGGGTGCAGTTCTTGTTTTTTTCATCTCTAGAAGGAGAGTATAGAGGCATGCTTATAATAGTAACGCATGGATGGACAAAAGGAAGTACACAGGCCATGGAACCAGAAACATATATCCTGGGAAGAATATAAGAATGTTCCCTGGATGTTTAGGGCTGGGATCAGGAAAGCTAAGGGACAGATGCAACTGAATTTGGGAGGTGGTGCAAAGAATAATAAACAGGTATGTTGGACAGAAAAGGAAGATTTTAAAAAAATGTACCCTCCTAACAAATAAGACAGGAGAACTAGTGACAATTTACATGGAGAAGGCTGAGGTACTCAATTTTTTTGCCTCAGATGGGTGAGCACTCTTCCTACATCTCTCAAGCCTATGAAGGTCAAGGCAGTGACTCTCCCATTGTAGATCAGCTTTGAGACCACCTGACCACCTGAAGAATGTGAACATACAGAAGTCCAGGGGACCCGATGAGCTACATCCCAGGTTTCTAAGGGAACCAGCTGATGCAGCTACCATGCTACTGTCCCTCATACTTCAAAAGCAATGCCCTTTCAATATGTAAAGGGGGCTTATAAGAAAGTTGGAGAGACACTTTTTATCAGAGTCTGTAGTGACAGGACAAGAGGCAACAGTTTTAAACCGAAAAAGGGTAAATTTAGATTGGATATGAGGAAGAAATTTTTTACAATGAGGGTGATGAGACACCGGGACACATTGAGCAGAGAAGTTGTGGATGCCCTATCACTGGACATGTTTAAGGTCTTGTTGGACAGGGCTTTTAAAAACCTGGTCTAGTGAAATATGTTTCTGCCTATGGCAAGGGGTTGGACTAGACATGATCTTTAAATGTCCCTTTCACCCCCAGGCATTCTATGTTGTGTCTATTCGTTCATGATGAGAAAGTGCTTTGAGTTTCTTAAATGAAAGATTCCAAGTACAAAGCTCTATAAGTAATGTAGTTTACATTATCTTATCTTCCTCATGAGGCACAGCATGCTGCATAGTATAAGCACATTCTCACTTCTTTCACCACTGAGTTGCATAGACATCTAGTTGAAAACTCAGAATTAGAATTACAAGCCACAACAGTGATAGAGAAATTTACCATTTTCAGCTAACTGGAGCTAAAGCTGCTATCAAATTCTGTAACGTGACTGTTCTACTGGTCAAGAAAAATAGAAATACAACAGAAGAAGTTTCATTGCAAAAGGAGATATTCCCAAAAGATATCAAGGCATAGAATACAGATAGCAAATATTTTAAGGATCAACAATAAAACCCAAAGAAACAAACACCTTTCACATGGAACAATGTCTATTTCAGTGGTGTGTTTTCTTATATATTGTACAGAAAATGTAACATGGCAAAATTGTACCTATGGCTGCAATAAATTTTTATTACTACTATTATTTTCTTTTATTTAAAGGAACTATACTGTCCTGGAAACTTAATTCCTACAAAATCTCAAATTATGTATACGGAATTTGTATACAATATGACCCCAAATGTACCTTAAATTATCCTGCTATGCCATATATAAGATCCTTAGTGGAAAAAAAAGCCAGACCAGACCCATCTTTATTGAATAGATAAAAACATCCTTCCTAAAATCTAGTGTTCTAAAAGCAGAATTATAAAAAGGAGTAAATAGTAGGCAGATTGTGAAATTACAATATGACCACACAGATGTGCAGATGTATAACTGGCATACTAAATTTTATGAGCAGAATTTGCAGTCATTTTGTTGGATTCAAGTCAGAAAGACATATTCCAGTTCATTCAAAAGACAGGAAAAGAAATCTTCATCAACCCAAAGGCTAGCAGAAAATTTTCTTTGGGGAAAATGTATCCACTTCTCCTGCCTCCCGTTTTACTATTTAGTTCAATGCACATCATCTATTTGGCTTCCGTCTATGATTTTCTTTCCCAGTATAATATTTCCAACAGATTTACCCTGCAGCATTAACTACCCTTGATAGCTTTCTCTCTTACTGTGTGATTACTTTCTTAGCATAATGACTTTTCTGCTTTTTTTATTAGTATGATGTCCCAGGAATTACTGGCTAAAAAGTTGACTTTAACATGATATGATAATAACAGTAATGGCAAAAACATATAGAAAGTTAAAGTAACTACATTTCAGATTCCTTGGTGACCTTTCAGAATTTCTGTGTTTTATTGTGGACAGTTAAATTTTGAGAAGGCATTTAGAACATTCAAAACTATAATATGAAAATAACAAACCACAGTTGAACAAAATTTCCCAACAGAACATTTTTTCTCATTAGAGTTGTACAAAAAAAGTTAATGCCTTAATAAAGATATTAATTTTATCTGTGTTCTTCTAATGCTAACCTGATTTACTATGATAAAATATCAAATTATGATCATCACATATAAACTGTATGTTTATATACATTATATTTCAGTAATATGTCTATCTCTTATAGTCTTCACTATGATTATATTATAAATTATGCATTATTTTATTCAAAAATAATTATTTGATAATTCCAGAATAAATTATTTTCAAGAAATTTCTGAAATTAGTTGTTTTATTTCTTTATAAATTTTTAAGATTTTAGTTTTTATTCAAATACAGGTTGGGTTTTTTTTCTGGATTTTGAGATGAACACAATTCTAATTGCTGACTTGTTAATGTGACTGATATAGCTGAAAATTATTCTACCAGTGTTTTGTTTGATTTTATTCATGTGAATAAAACTGTGAAAGGATTCTGGAGCATGGATGATTTTTGAATCAATAACCACAGCTGACAGTGAATTTTTACTGTCAGGTTTTTACTGCTCTGAGTGGTGATAAGTTTAAGCAATATTACAGTAAAAATGAACCAACATAATATTTATATTCCCTTCTTTCCCATTGATTCATGATAATAATGCTGTGAGAAAACTAATGAAGGACAGAAAAGCAAAGCTTTTTCTTTTAAAAACATTGAGTGGTTAAATTAAATAACCCACTTACTGTGTTGAGTGAATTTCCATAAAAATGCAGAGATTAGCTGAGAAATGAATGAACCTATGAATATTGTTGTTTTATTCTGTCAGTAGAAAAAATTTCCTACAACATATGCTACACAAGAACAGAAAGAGTGATTCTCATAAACAAGCCACTGAAATTGTAGTCGTTTGCATAATAAAACTGACTTAAGTTCTGTTCTGCTTAGTGTCCAAGCCCAGGGAAATGCAGATGCACATGTATGTGACTAGCTAATAAACTACACTTAACTGTATTGAAGAGGTCATATATATGCTATGTTAAAATATAATGTTTTCACCATTTAATGCCATATCATGCATATAAATACTGATGCACTCACATAGGTGTTTTCTTAATATAAGAAAGAATCCAAACACATTTATATATATATATATATATATATATATATATATATATATTAGTCACGATATTTCAGTGTTAAAGTAGTTAATGTATTTCAGCATTAATGAAATTATCACTAACTTTCAAGTATGGGGAATATTTAGTAGAGTAATTATAAGGAGACCTTGAAAGAAATTTGAAACAGCCTGTGATCTCAAAGAAAAGTAAAATCCACTCTTAAAAAAGCTAACCTGAACAAGCTTTTAACACTCAGTAAGGATAATTAAGTTCTCAGTGTGTATACTATCTATTTTATTAATTATGAAGAATTTTGTGGTTTCTTTCCAAGAAGCCATTGAACTGAAAAGTAATAAAAAACATAATAATTGAGAAAAAATGTAAATGTTTCTGGAAGTATGAGATTAATAACACTGGCATGAGTTAACCATTATGTGGGGTATATTGGTACATTTTTCACATACAGCTTTGCCACTACTCTTCATTTCTGATCTACAAGACCCCTTCTATTCAGCACTTGTACCTCAGCCAATTAATGAGTTGCAATTGTGTCATGCTTGTGAACAGATTCAGATAACTATTTCAGGTATTAAGCAAATATCACCTAACTTAATTTAAATTAATGAAAGTCTTGACCCAGGAATTCTGAGGTAATGGCAGTGTTCTTGGGGTTTCTGTACTCTTCTTTATCAGCAAACAAACAGCTAGGTGAATGCTGTTCATTACCTTTTCCTTGGGTCTGGATGATTTATACAAATGCATTCCTGTATTCTCCACATCTTCCTTTCTGCTCACTGATTTGAATATTTTTGTTTAATTTTTCACTATATATAGCTTAGTGATTAAATATGGGTGCTTTAAGACTTTTATACACCTCGTGACAATTCTTCAATTATTTTTCACAGTGTAACATCCCAAAATATCCAGCATGCTCTGAGGCTGGATCTACATTTCAGTGCATACTGCTCTAGGCAGATTGGACACACTGGCCTCATTACATTTGCAAAGAAAATATGCTCCAATTATCTCCATGAAGACACCTGCTCGAACATACTTTTTTGTTTCCTCCCTCTGGAAGGAAATCTGAATGTGCAGTGGAGCAGTGTACTAACACAGTTCTCCACAACATGATGCTGAGACTAAGGCAAAATACACTTAGTACCAGAATTGAAGGATGAGTTTCAGGGCATGCTCACCTCATAGATATAGCCTTTCATTGTATAATATATATTGGATAGTTACATGACACCATCCTGCCACTTTTTTTTCATGTGCCAGGTCCTCATGAATTATAAATTTAGTAATAAGTTAATTATGTTTGAGCCATGAGGTAAACAGACACAAAATGACAAAATTCACAAAACTCCCAAAACAGTAGAAAAAAATTGTTCTTATGGCTACATTCTCTTACTTTCCAAAACACAGAAATATCCAGCATGAATTGCCTCTGATCAACGCTAATGCTCAAATGATGATTTGGAATTTTCTGAGAAAACCAGCTAGCACAGGCTAAACTGTGCCAGGGATCATTCCAGCAATTTAACAGGATAGTTGATTGAGTTCCAGGGCCTGGGAACTTTATCTGTGTCTTTATAATTTTCTAATAGGAAGCAGAGCTACTATATATTTTTATCATTATTATTTTTAAGGAGAATTCCGGTACACATTTAGGTTTTGTTTAAATTTTCCCCTTAAACTGCCCTCTGGCCTGCTCAAGACCTTTCTTAAGAGCCAGGCAAACAATGAGTCTGAAACAGTGATCTCAGCAAGAGATAGAAAATAACCTACATAAATTAACAAGACTGCTCACAGTTCAGTTTGTCAGGTGGTTTATTAACCCACCATCCAGGCCCACCAAGACAGACTGCTCAGAAGCTGTCTACCACAGTCAGGTGGAGAGGACACAGAGAAGTGGCAGAGCACAAGTGGGCAACTGTGTTTCAGGAGACCTGTCCAGTATCTTTCTGAGGAATTCAAATTTAGAGATAGAAGTTTAACTTCACAATTTTTTAAAACACAGCAAAATAAATAGACTGTTCTTTGGTTATCTCCCCATGTTCTTCGCAGAGATATAAGTGAATAGAAAAATTTTGTTTAGCAAATTAAAATAATGGATGAAATATTTCACATAAGTACAGAAAGTATCATCCATATAAATATAATCTGAGTAGATTGCAATGTATTCAGCTGAGACATCACAGTCTTTTGGCAACTACCTCTTGAAAGAAATAATCCTGAAGAAATTATATGGAGACAGAGAATTTACTACACATTTACAGAAGACTCATGGACAGATGTCATTTTTAGTAATGCTCATTAAGATGGCAGTTAAGATGAGTTAGGTCTGGTTGGCACAGCTGCTAGCATAAACCCATGAACTTTAATCAACCTTTTGTTTAACTAGTCAATATATGACTAACCTCTTGTTCTGAATGACAGAATGAACCTTTAATAGTTTTTGTGATGTCAAGAAAATGAATAACCAAACTATACAAATAACCTCTCACCAAGAATGGCAACATGTCCAGAAGCATCTTTGACTGCCATAAGCCGCAATAAGCAACCATGCAGCAAAACACCTGACACTGAGGCAGTAGTCTCTAGCTAATCCTGTAATTAGGGAAATTAAAGAGTTCTGGAGGAAGCTGGGAAGCAGAGAGACACTAGGAGACTGATGACCCTGCACCAGACATATCTGTACCCCCTGTAGAAATTCGCCAGTTCTCCTCATGGAGTGACTGATTTCTCTCACAGCACAGGAAAGCTGTGTAAGGAATTGCTACACTGACCCACAGAACTTCCCTCCCAGACTGTGTCATCTAATCCTATTGAACAGGGAAGTAATGTAATTCCTAAAATTACATACATCTGTGATTAAAGTGTTTTAGTGTCCAAATGCATTTTTTTCTACACATGTTCATTTGCTCTTGGACCACAACAACTGCATCATTACAGAATGAATGACCAACAGGAGATATTTCTGATACAAGAAAAAAACATAATCCTTCTTTTTAAATTCATTTCACATGCAACAGTAAAATCAAAGTATTAAAGATAGAAACAATAAATTAAGAAAACTTTGCCTCAACCTCTAGAATACCTACTGTAGAGTTGTTGGAAGATCATCTAGTAGAAAATGATCAGCTTCAGTGTCAGGTCAGATTGCTCACAGTCTGTGCACACATGAGTCCAGAATAGCTCCAGGGATAGAAATTCATCATCCCCTTTGAGAAACTCCCAATGCTTTATTACCCTCATTGTGAAGAGTTTTCATCTGTTATGAGCTTCCAGATTTTCTCTTGCTTCAATGTGCAACTGCTGCCTCTTGCTCTTTTGCTGTGTACCACTCTGAAAAGTCTAACTCTATTTTCTGTAAAACCAGACATTAGAATCCGAAAGAATGAAATTATCTCTCTCCTTAGATTTCCTACCCCTTAGCTCCTCTCCTCCAGGATAAACAAATGTCAGCTTCTACATGTTTTCTATTCTGTATTTATTCAGCTCAGTTGCTAGCTGAACCTATATATATATATATATATATATATACAGAAAAAAAAAAAAAAAAAAAAAAAACCACAAAGGAGGACTGGGGGCACCTGGTTTAAGCCACTCAAAGAAGGTCCAATTTCAAACTTAGGCCCAATTGTTTGTTTGGGTTTATTTACTCTTTTAAGTGAAACCCAGTCCCGTATATTATGGACTATGAAATGTTATCTGACTATTCATATGTGTAGCACTACCATTTCAGTTAGACTGTGCCATTTCAGTTGTCAGTATGGCAGTGGCTGGGATAGGCCACTGATAGTGGCTTACTACAGTAGTAGGATGAGATGCTAAATTTAAAGCCCTAGTCATTAAAATTATTTAATTAAATGAGTAATGACTACATAATTATTGTAACTAATCACTGTTCCATATAATGATAAATAAGAAAACCCTCAAGGTTCCTTCTGGACTAACATGGAGAAAGCCTCCTTGACCCCTTATCTAGTTAGTCACTGCTTATATTAGCCTCACCTATGTACCTTGCTGCGCATCCCAAGTTTAGGATTCATGTACATGAAGAGAAAGTTAACATTTCCAGTGAATTACTAAAATCTCAATTAAGATGATCTGGCTATGCCAGAACTGAAACATGCCAATCTCCTTCTATGGACTCTATAAATATCCCAGGTGACTAAGCTAGGTAATTTAGGTACCTATGGTATAAAGGATGAATCCAGGACAGCAGTCTTAACAAGCTGTTCAACACATTGTGTAGAAAGATCCCATTTCTATAACTTTTCAAAGTATATATCCAAATACTGCAACAACTGTCTCTTGTTATGATATTGCCTGAAAATTCCTATGTAGTTGAAAAGTTATGACAATCTCCTTACTCAATAACTTTTTAAATAATAGACCTAACTCCAGAAAATATTTGTTTATGCTTAAAACATATGTTTAAAGCTAATAGGTAACAAAAATCAATCCTTGTTTGAGTATTAGCTTTTACCAAGAGAATAATGCCAAACTTTAAGTACTTAGTTCCAGTTTGCAACTGAATATTTGAAAAGTAGTCTGACAGAAATTCTTTTTTGTCCAACTATGTTATTAAATAACTTTTTCAAACAGACAGCTTTGTAAAGGATCTTATTGTTGGATTCTATTTTTAGTGTATTGTCATTCTAGTGTATCTAGCTTGCTCAGACTAATACTCTGCTGTTCTTCACTTTGACAATGTTAAGAATCATGCAAAAGGATTCTAAAATTTACAGCCAAAAGATGTGAAGGTTTCTCAAGATAATCCAACTCTCTTGATTTGGGGAGCTAAACTTTGCATCTTAATCCCTTACACAGGCTGTGTAATAATTTACAGTAGGATTCAAATGACTTCTCAAACTTCTCTTTTGGAGAGAAGGATTAAAAAAGGAAAGAGTGATTCCATAGGGATGCTCTGTAATACGGAGTTAGGGTTTAAACCTTTTTTAATAACCTAAAATAAAAAACTAATATGCTGCCCCATTATTCTGAGAGGTAATTAAAAATAATTTTTAAAAGGTAGTTTGAAATCATACAAATAAACTGCCTGTAGATAAGAGAATTTCCTCTTTTCATGCAGTCATTAAACAGCTAATTATCTGAAAAAAATATCTGTTTAATCTTATTACCATTCAGTAAAGCTTTACTGTGGAAAGGATAATGATATGTACTGTTGTGAGAATTATATCTGATCCAGTGAGCCTTAACTTCTCTCATATAGAAACTTATTCCAGTCACAAAATTTTATTCAGTAATAGGGGAATATGGAGAAAATTTGGTGTTTGTTCCCACAGAACTCCTTCCACTAGAGGGAGATGAAACCTCATTTGAATGACTATCAAGCGTTGTAGTTCTATTAAAAAGCTATATTTAAAAATGTACCACTACTTTCCCTCCTCTATGCTGGACTTAGCAACGGACTTGAACTATAAGTTCAAATAAAATATCCTGATGTTATCATTGCTAAGGTTTTCACCCTTTTGATTAACATTTTGCCTCTTACAAGGCACCAAATAGATAGTACACAACAAACAGTCAATATTTAGATATATTGTAAATATAGATATATATATATATTTATATATAGACGATGTTGTGTGATTTCAGTGATGCTATGTTAAGCAGTAGCATCAAATACTTTTGTTTGTTGAACATCCTCCACATTCAGGATGATTTATAAATAACAATAACAGTAATTTTTAGAAAGTATTAAGCTACTATCAATACATAAGTCACTTTAAATAGTTCAACTTATGCACCATGTGGCAAGCTCTACAAATTAATTTGTGAGAGAGTAGGTAGGAAGAGGTTTTATTTCACAGATTTATAACTATTTATAGTATTTACAAACATTGTAGAATACCAGGGGTTTTTTAACATCCTCTAAGCTACCTGTGTAGACAAAGGAGGACATATTTTCATCTTGGTTTTGACCTACAACAGTTTTTTCTGTTCTATTTTGACTGGTTTTACAAGATGGCTTAGAAGTATGCTTGTAAATAGTGTGTTTGGCCTCCCTTTCCTCCTTCTTCCCCCAGATTTTACTGCTGAGCATGGTGTCATATAGTATGGAATATCCCTTTGGTCGGTTGGGGTCAGCTGTCCCAGCTGTGTCGCCTTCCTGCTCTTTGTGCACCCTCAGCCTACTCGCTGGTGGGGTGGGGTGAGAAGTAGAAAAGGCCTTGATGCTGTGTAAGCACTGCTCAGCGGTACCTAAAACAGCCTTTTGTTATCAAGACATCACAAATCCAAACCATAGCACCATACCAGCTGCTATGAAGAAATTTAACTCTATCCCAGCCAAAACTAGTACAATCTTCACCCCTTATACCACAGCAATCATATAATACTCAAGTCTCACACTATCCAGTACATCCTCATTAACCACTACCCCATCCCCCTTACCATTCTTTGATATAATACACACATATTAGTCTATCCTTAGTCTATGGGCCAACCCTGTAAAATGTCTGTAAAACATCCACAAATATCAATAAAATGTCCACTGAGTTCATTCAGTCTTTGGGCTCCATTTTTTTTTTTTTTTATGGTGGTCACTCAGGACAGGAGAAGTGGTGTGTTGCCTGGAGGTATTGAGCAACAAAGACAGCTGAAGTTGGGTCACTGCTGCACTTGCACTGCTTCACTGCTTCCCATCTATGCACTGCACTATGGCTTGGAGAAGAAAAAAAATTGCACTCATAATTCACTTTCTTTAAATCTTAAACCAAAAAGAGACAGTCTTTACACTGTTTATTCTTGGAATAGATAGCTATCCAGATAGCTCTTCAAGACTACACACTTAAGGGTATAAATGGTTCATCTAATTGTCTCATTATATTCTTCAAAATTCTGTGAAATTATCTGGCCTTTATTTACTCTTTATTTCCTCCAATACTCTTAGTATAACTAATTTTTTAAGCTGTGCTTATGTTTTCCAATTTTTAAACAAGTATTTTATTTTTCTCTGTTTAATGTCTTTAAGAAAATAGTCTTTTTCTCCACAAAAAATGTATGCTACATAAAATATTGTCAAGTCTTAAATGTAGTTCTATTCACATAGCTTCTAGCAAAAATAACTGATTTAAGGAAAGTGAAATTATCCAAAGATGTAGGAAAAAAAGTTCTCTTATAATAGTCAGGAATACCACCTTCCTTTTAAAATTTTTTATTCCTAAAATATATAGCTTGTAGGTTGTTATAAGTACCCACTCATGGGCACTTAAACCAGAAAACATATAGAACTTAATCAAGCTTATTGATTTTTGGGAAACACTTTAATCTTTTTGTTTTGTTTTGTTTTGTTTTGTTTTCTCTTTCTGTGTAATCAGTGTTCATCTTCAAAATTAAATTCATTACACTTTATCTTCGCTAATCTTGGCAACAGTATTTAATTCCTGATATTCATGAATTCTACAATAAATATGTTTTTAGTCACACAGACATTTAACTATTAGGTATCTGATAGCTTGTACGTTTGTGCCTGTGCATCTGTGAGTACATGTGTGTGTGCATAAAGTAAAGATATTAAGATTATATTAAGATTATATAGTATAAAAAACAACAATGGGAGGAATTAAAAAAAAAAAAATTAAAAATCATCCTGAACGTCAAGCTGCAGAAATAATTGCTAGGGTACATTAAAGAAAAACAGGCTTTCATTACCTCTGGGAAACAATAAACCCTTATTTTGAAAAAAATGTTTCACTCTAACTAGAGTGACCGTCACAGCCTACAGATTTTCCTCAAATCTTCAAAACTGCTGCCTGAACTCTATAAACTTTAAAAAAAAAAACCCGAAAGTTGTTACACTTTCCTCTGTTTGGCTACAGTTCAACCCACAGCCCCCACGGACTGGAGAGCAGGTGACTCACATCCTCCCCATCTTATGAATCCTGACCATGACTGGAGCACGCATACATTTTCTGAAAATAGAGTACACTTCCATGTTCTGTCTTTTGGATGTAGCTTTAAAATCCACTTAGGACATGGAAATCACAAGTAATTATTACATATAAGACACAAGTAATAAGTAGCAGAACAAGGGAAACAAAAGCAAGCAGATAGCATCGCCTTTGGAGCTGGATAACTCATGTGTAAATTAAGCACATAAATAAATGCGAGTTTTCAGTTCTAGGGCCCTAGGCTACCATTGGTGATGTCTGATTTGCAAGAAAATGGTTTTCTTCATTGTGCCATTTACTTTCTGCTCAACTTACAATAGCTTCCAAACAGATCATTAGCCAAACAACAATTACCTTGGGCAAAGAATGCCTCTTAACAATGCCCAAAATATTTGGCTGATGGAAGCAGTGCTACTTCTTAATTTAAACTGCGGTTTAAAAAGCGCTTTTTAACAAAGGACTTACAATTTTAAGTAATTTCAAATGCAATTTTTTCAAGTGTAATTTTTTGTTCCCGGCATGTTATAATTTCAGTATTAACAAAAAGAGATTTACATTAGTATTGAATCATTTGTTTTGGAAAAATCTGGTATCCTGTAAACTGAATGTACCAGCTGCTGGATACCTGCAGATTTATTTTAATAAGACCATTAATTATAAACCAAGGCAAGTGCTAAAAATACATAATCTTAAATTTTAAAAAAGAATAATCAGTAAAACTGCTGACTATATATCTGACACATTCATGTAAATTTATGAATATTTTACCATTCAATTATAGGCACTTATTATATACAGTGATGCTTCAAGTCAAAATAACTACAAACACTATTCAAGTGAGTAGCAAAAAATAAAGTCAAAGCTTATAAATTAATGTATATTTTATAGATGAACAGAATTTTTTCTGTAGTCCTTAATAAGAGCCAGGCTAATTCCTTCTGTATTCAAACTACAGACACTTTTCTGCTGAGTACACTGAAGACTAAAATTAGACTAAATTTATCATAAGCAGGGCCAGGAATAAACTACTACATCACTTTGGTACATTTATTTTATTACTGAAACATACTAAGGAGTGTGGATTTATGTTTAAGGAACCACTGCCAATAGACCTTCTAAACCACTGACCTTAGGGACCACAGGAGCAATGGAAGAACAATTCCTAGTGATCTGAGAAAATGGACTCTCAATGAACACAGCAACTGGTCTTCTGCTAATTCAAAATTAAGAAGGAAAAGTCTCACACTAACCTATACCTCAGACCCTTCAGTTCTCTGAGAGAGATGCCAGAAAACAAATTCCTGAACTCTTCCTTTTGCCTAGGCTAGTCTGGAAGCTGGGAAAATGCTTCTCCTAAAATTATTATCGATCTCACTCTCTAAATAGCTCCTGGCCCTCCTACCCTGGCAGATTTTGCTATGAGATTATGAAGTGGCACCCTATGCTATGAAGTGTCATCCTTCAGCAGGAGGAAAAAATATATGTATTCTTCTTATGAATACCTGCAGCCTGCAATAAGTACAAGTTGTTAACAGAAGCCTCTGCTCATTCTTTCCTCTCAGGCCTGTGTAGGGTGCACTTGTCTCACAGAGAGGGAAGAAGGGAGGTTGTGAATTGTGTTTATGAAGACCACAGTTTCCTGGGAAGAGAGACTACACTATCCAACTCTAGCACATTGAGGCTCAGATTTCATTTATGCACATCCTGAGGGAAACAGATATTTTAGACTCAATGTAATGCTATTTTGAACACATTTTTTTAAAACTGTGCAATTAGCACATAAAAGATTTAAAATTTGAGTAGAATCTGGGTCAAAAAACGGTTACAGAAAAGAGTTTCTTAGCTCATTTTTGCCATATTGTTTGTTTCCAAAGGGTCAATCATTCAAATTTGTTTATTAAAAAATACTAGTTACTGATTTATTTTAGGACTTATCTCCCTTTTATTGGATGACAAAGCGGGGGGGAAAAAAAAAAAAAAAAAAGAAACAACTCTTGGTTTTGGTTATTCCAACAGTTCATGTGTCAGAAGACCTTT
>NW_020799091.1:46709682-46760957 GCF_003259725.1 Athene cunicularia
TGATGTTTAAGTAAAGATAAGTAAAGACTTAATATTGATTTTATGTTTCCTCGTGATAGAAGTTTCTGTAAAATTCCTAATGTAGTTTTGGCTGAAAGTTGAACAGATAACTTTCAAAAGTTGAATCGAAATGCATATGTGTTTTGAGGTAGTTTTTAGTTTGAACAGTTAAATTTTCCAAGTTGCAATTAACTGAAAACACGATGTCACTCCCTTTAAATTTATATCATCACTATGAAATGATAGATTTATTAAAATCATCCAGAGAGATAATTTTCAAATGAATGCTTCTTGTCCCTACTGAGGTTTTTTTAAAGAACATAATCGAAAATATTAATGGGGTGAATAATGGTGAGAATTCTGTTATCTGAAATACAATTTGGATGGAAAAATCCATGTATTGTACTGCAAATATATCTTTGTGCTGAGTTCAGTCCAATCCAGGAAGTACAGAACTCATGGGGAATATTGCTGGTTAATTAACTTGCCTTTTCATCAAAAATTTAGTTATATCTGAATAATTACCTTTCAGAGGTGCTGTTTGACTCTTCTTCAGTGCTTTTCACAAGTGCTTTTCACTCCTGTCTACCTATTACCAGAAGGAATATATGTCTACCTAAATAAATGGTAAAATAAATAAACCGTGCATGTACATTGCCTTTGTTTATTTTTATTGGGTGCAATCAGTTAAAAACAATTATGAGAACAGTATCACATGTTTTACACATAGTAAAGAAACCACACAAGACAAAATGTGGAGACATTTTGTGGTCACAAATCTAAATTGGTATTTCAATAGTGGTAACACTTGTTACATTGAAGATCTGTCTGATGACTCACTATTATTTTGAACAGGACTATAGCGTAATATTTTTCATTAAAAATGGTGTTCTGAGCAATATTGGGGTTTTTTGAACTTGTTTGATAGTTTGTTGTCAGATATCTTCTGACACCAGCTGTGTTAACCATCTGCCAACACCATGATCAGTGGTAGCTTGCTGTCATGTGAGCATCCCTTTCCATATTGATGCAGAAAACCAGCAAGAGCTGGGAGTTATTGTACTATCTAGAGCAGATGTCTGGTGGCATTCTGCCTGTCAGGGGTGGTAGCTCTTGTGTTCTGCTGAGATTGAATATCCAGTCATTTCTTCCTGTTTCCCCTTCCACCATCTTCCCATCACATGCTTTTTCTCTCATCCATTCTTACCTATTCCTTTTAAATAAATGTTACACATTTCAGATTTATAAAAGGTCAGTAATCCTATTTTTCAGGTGATACATCACAAATTATCTTCCCTTTTGATCCATGCAAGTCTGATGGAGCACTACTGTGTTTCCTTCTCCTTACATCCTCTAAGTGCCTTTGCATAAAGTACACCTCGGAATAACTAGTAGGAAAGATTTATAAGTGTGATTCTGAGGGCAAAAATTGTATGGTAAAAATGTATTTCTGCTTGGTGCGATGAAAGGAATTTGGAGAATTTCCTCATGTTCTGAAGACTGTTACCTCTCATGTACATGGATAAATGTCTGTCACAAACTAACACATGCTGTGAGCTGCAGCACAGACATATCTATAAGGCCTGGGTCCTTCTGGCCTAGTCACTTTCTTTTTCCATCTCCTCCTCTCTATGAATGACAGATTTATAAAGCTGTGTTTAGGCTTGCCCAGCTTCATAAAGCTCATGGTTCAGGCTGTCATCTCACTCCTTGTCCTGTCTTTTGAGGTTGACAGGACAAATGAATGGGATCACATACTAGTAGATCCCTAGTTTGTGGACCATTGCTGAGAAATGTGCCTTCTTGCAGCATATCACCCCTGATTGCAGCATGCTTCCATGACTCTGTTGTTTTTTCTTAGCTATTTTATTTTGGCAGTTGATCAGTAGATACCCAATCTGCTGGAAAACTGCAAGGACCAATGTTGGAAGGGAGGCAGTGGCCTAGTGCTATAAGGCAGATGCTAACGTGAGAAAAGATATGTGTCAGGCAATGAATATGACACCTGGCATATGAACTGCAGTCAGATTCAGGAATATAACAGAGAAGCCTCTTGGTTTCTCTGTAGCTGGGTCTGGTACAAGGGCACAATAAACCACAGGCATTAGGCCTTCTGCCAGAATATGTCCTACATGCCTCATCTCTTGAGCAGCCATATAATGTGTCCTAATCTTGCTGTATATGCCCCTCGAGACCATGGTCTAGAAATTTCCTTCTTATGATAAGCAGGGAAGGGATGAAGTTGGAACAGAATATGGTAGTTCCTCCAGGATAAAGCTGGGATGCAGGTGGTACAGGAGGTACAGATTATAAACCCTACCACTCTTAGCAGCCAGGGTTGTCTAGAGTCAGATGAATATCTGTAATAGAACCGTGAGAATCTGTAGTTCTACATCTAAAAAGACTTCAGCTTTGTTTAGCTCAATACTTACAGAACTATTATAACCTCAAATATATTATGTGAATTTTTACAGAACATCTTTTTTTGTCTTTCAGACACATGTAGAATAGATAACTAAATAAAATTAAAATGTATATGGGCTGAGGAGGGGGACTTTATGGGCATGGGTAGCAAATAGCTGCCTCATCATTCTAGATATCATCTTAAACAAGATTGCTACTTCATTTCTTAATGTTTTTCAAATTTTTGCAACTAATTTCTATTATTTGAAAAATTTATTTTGACTCCTAGGTGTTTGGGTCAGTGTCGATAATAAATACATATTGAAATATGTCTGCAGGGCTATAACACAAATACTCATTCTGTATGTGTCAGTGAACAAAACTTTTATAAGCAAGAATCCATTCAGATGATAGAACTGTTTCTGGCTTTTAAATCCACATTTGAAATTTACTTACATTCCTATGAGATCGCACTTTAACTAGCAATCGTTAGACTAGGTACATCAGACTAGTAAATTCTGCATAATCTGAAGAGTTTAATACATGTAAATATGTACTATAGGTTGTGTGTCAACTGATGTTGCAAAAGTGTAGTAGAAAAGCCAGTATCTAAAGAACATTTTGTAATTAGAAATGAAAAGAAGAAACATTTCTATCACAAAAATATAGCTTCATGTGGATTACACTTTTTCTTTTCTTCAGGTTTCAGATTTTATTTGCTGTCTAGGAAGCTAGGTAATAATCATAAGATGCACAATCATCTTGCTTTCAGAAGATGCATGAGAAGAAAATACAAGAGTCAACAGTCATGCAGTTGACACCTTGATGGCTACACCATAAGGACCATGCCCAACGCCCCCACCCCCCCAAAAAAAAACCCCAAACTATCAGTAGGTAGTCAGAAGATAGAGATATTAAAAAAAAAAAAAAAAAAAAAAAAAAAAAAAAAAAAAAAAAAAGGATAAAACTAAAGGATGGAAATAAAAATAAAGGATATTTTTTAAAGTAAAGACATAGATATATCACTAAATATACCTTAAATACTTTTGCAATGTTTGAATGCTATTTGAGTAAAACACACTTAAAATCCCAATAAGTGCTTTTCCTAAAACATAACAGGCCTAAAACTGCCTCCATTGTTAGTTCAAAGAGTACATGGCAGTCTTTGATTTTTTAAAACAAACAACCAAGTATCTTTATAGCTAACAAAATGAATCATACAATAATTCAAAAGTTCATTTAATTTACAATGAAGATATTCAATCATTAGCAATTTAGATATCTATGAATATTATTTGAGTAAGGCTAGCAACTCCAAGACATACAACTTCCAAATAATGCAGCAGGAATATTTTTAAATGTTATAATCTTTTGCAAGCTATTTTCCGAATGCCAAGACACAGGATCTTTTTTGTTTTCTTTTCATCTTTCCTTTTTCCTTTTTCCTTCTTTCTTTCTTTCTTTCTTTCTTTCTTTCTTTCTTTCTTTCTTTCTTTCTTTCTTTCTTTCTTTCTTTCTTTCTTTCTTTCTTTCTTTTCTTCTTTCTTTTCTTTCTTTTTTTTAAATTTTTATTATATTTTAATAGAAGGTCAGGCTATGAGGCAAAAAGAAAGAAAACTGCATAATGCATAGATGCATTTTGTCTATAGGGAGGAAAAAATCAGCTCTTTATTATGTTCAACAAGATCCATTTCATGTAAATATATTGGACTACATACACACATTTGTCAAAAACAATGTTTGAATCCTTACTACTTCAGAAAAGAAATTTTTGTTTTCAACTATATGCTATTAATGTCATATCAGACATAAATTTTATTTTTTTGTTGTGACACTGCCTTCATTACTTTATTGTCCCCTGTGCTTTTTACTGGTGGCTGAAATGAAGGATGTTAATTGGAAATAGGGAAGAAGGAAACTGATTCTGAAAGAGAATTGCTTTACAAACAAAATTAAACTCTGTAAAAGACAGTCACAGACCTGCTATTGTTTAAGGTTTATCAAGATTTCAACCAACTCTGATGTACTTTGTTAAGATGAATTGTGCCTAATTTTCCTGCTCTGACATTGTACATTAAGAAACATTTTTTTTTTTTTTAAAGTCTAAGAGTGTATGAGACACAGAGGATTAATTAATACAGTTATCTAAGTCATGTAGAAATGAAAGTGGTGTGAAATAAAACACAAAGAAAAAAAATTAAATGCATGACATTAAAGGGTTACCTCTTGACCAAAGATGGATAGGAAATATTTTTTTTCCCTGTAGTGTAAAATATGCTAAAATATCAAAAAAAATCTAATTCAGCATAGCCTTGATGAAACCCAGCCTGTTTACAATTTTTCTGTAAGTAAGAGACTAACCATTAGCCTGGTAATTGAGATATGTAACTGGCTTATTATAGGAGTGAGTTTAAATCCTCATGCTGATGATCATCAACATCCCAGATTTATGTAATTATATCTGGACCTTAAGAGTAGGTCTCTGATTTCGACAGCTATAAAGAAAGAAAAAAAAAATCCATTTTGTACAGTAAGTGTTTATAACTGAATTGACACATTCAAGTAATGTTCATAGGTTTATCAAACATCACAGTTCTTGTAATACGTAAAAATTTATTTCAGGAAAAATAAAATAAAATAGAAAAAAAAAAAAAAAAAAATAAGTGTTATAAGTAACAGAAAAATGATAAAGATTGTACCTTTATGTTCATCTCAGTTTCAAAGACAAATAAATCATTTGTTGCTCACTCACCTTTAGCAGTTACTCTTAGGCAGATCACTTGAGTTCTCTCTTTCCCTGTTCCTTTTCAGCCTTAGTGGATAACTACATATTTTTTAGTTTTTGGCTTGGATCACACCATGTGTTTCTTCATCATCCTGTTCTATCAGTTGCTCACTCATCTCAGATTGCCCTTGAATTTCCTTCTAGGGCAGGACAACATCTCTGCCTAGACAAAAGCGGGGAATTTTTTTATATAAATGGGTGGAATTAAGGAATGCTCCAATCGGTAATGAGGACAGAACTGTAACAGATATCATATCGCATTTTCTATGCCCAATTTAGTCTTCCAGTATTTTTTCAACTCAGTTTTGCTAAAACATAAATTTAATGTCATGTTAGAAAAGCACAAATACTGTGGGCTTTCACGGCAGATATCTCATTCTCTTCAGAATGTTAGAAAGAAATATTAATTCTTAAAGAACTATAGAAACTGTTAAAAGAAATTGTTAAAAGTGTTACTGTCATTTTTCCTTCATAGTTCTGTTTGATTGCTGTCTTAGCACATTGGTTGATCCTGAATTTTGTGCTACATTTCTGATCATTTTTTTTTTTTATATATATATTTATTTGCTTCTGAGGCATTTAACAAGGTTTTCTTGGCCTTTCAGGTTCAATGAGCTTGTGAAAGTTGCAGTAATGTCGGTTTCCAATCTTATGCCTTGAGAAGCAGAGGGAATTGAGGTGGTTAGGGGCTGCTGGGCAGCAGTCAGCTATTACAGTATAAGAAGTAATAATAGCCTTGGCACACTAAAGAAAGTGGAAAGGGAACATGGAACGCAGCTCATAGTGGAGCAAAGGAATATTGACTCTGTAAAAGTAAACAGTATATATAAAACAGAAGACTTCTTGTAGTAGTACAGAGATTATGTCCAACTAATTTACCACAAACCAACAATTAACTATATGGGAGTATTTATTTCCTGTACCATTGCAGGATATTAGGCTGCACATAGCTTGATAAAATTTTCTTCTCTGACCACCTTTCACTATGTTATGTTTGAAACCTGCAAGATGTTATTTAAAAAGCTAAATCATAAGCCAACAACTGCGCATCCGTTGATAGACTTCATTTATCTGGTAACTGTAACAAATTAACTGGATTTTAAAATCAGGGGAAAGATATCAGCAAATTATATTGGGATTGAATTAAACATGTAATCACAGGGAGAAGGTCTGAAAATAAATAAAAAAAAAGATCTTTACAATTTATTTTTTTTTTTATTTAGAACATGTAGGTTTTGTTTTTTTTATCTAACATTAACTAGAACTGTCTGCCTCTGTTTTAGAATCATAGAATATTTTGTGTTGGAAGGGACCTTAGAAATCATTTTGTTCCAACAAACACCTTCCACTAGATCAAGTTGCTCAAAGCCCCATCCAACCTGGCTTGAACACTTCCAGGGAGGGGGCATCTCCAACTTCTCTGGGCAACCTGTTCCAGTGATTCATCACCCTCACAATGAAGAACTTCCTCCTTATATGTAATCTAAATCTACCCTCTTTCAGTTTAAATCCATTACCCCTTGTCTGATCACTAGGATCCCTGATAAAGAGTCCCTCCCCATGGCTCCTGTAGGCCCTGTTCAAGTACTGGAAGGCCACTGTAAGGTCACACCTCCTTTCCCTGTTTATCTTATTGTGCAAAACCCCAAAGTTTTCAGTTGTAATGACAGAAATGACTGCTTGTATTAGATATAGGGTAAGTATAGCACTGTGTACCATACTCCTCTGTTTTAAGATAGGGAAACCCTTGACTTTAATACAGCCTAATGTAGAATTAAGGATTCCAGTTTCTATCCCATGGCATCACTTGTTCCCTATTTCACTGGAAAAAAAAAGAAAAGAAAAAAAAAAAAGAAGAATGGAATACCTTTTTAAAGTGTGGAATATTTGAAAGATTCAGATTGTGTTTCAGACTGTAATAACCCTGTGTCTCCACAACATTTAATCCAGTATTACCATGTGATAACGGTATTATGAAATTAATTATGTTTTACATTGTTCCCCACCTAGAATTCTATGACTACCTTGGCATCTTAACATGATAGTTTCTATTTGATATGAGTTTGAGATTTAGATAAATTCTGCTAGGGAAGCTTTTAGCTTTCCAGGCACACTACATATATTTCATCAGAAATATAAAAGTATTTTGAGTGCTGTACATGGGAACCCAAAGAGTGACCTATTGAGTAAATCTTCTTAAAGAAACAGTTATGAGCACGTCTTCTTCCCAAGTTTGGGGGCAGTGTTACCGTAGCCACTATGTTGAATGCTTATGTGATGTGCGTCCTTTGTGGTAATGCTGTACATGGTGTGAGTGTATGACTTAATTTGATATGAATATAGCAGTAAAGAGGATCCTATCTTCTGATTTCCCTTTATCTCTGCCTGTCTGTTGCTGTCTTTTCATTGATAAAGCCTTTTTCTTTTTGTCAAGGAGCAACTGTGGACTATGTCAAGCTGGACATGAACAGAGATATATATTATTACAATTACCACTGGAAGGCCAGTTGAGAAAATTTAGGTTTAGAGAAACGTGGATGGCTGGTATATCATGATGTTACAGCCTCTGGGTGGGAGAGCGGTAATTTTTGGAACTAATGATTTACTTGTTTATTTTGACAGATTGTTTTAAACTTCCAAATTCTGAGGGATTTTGTCACCCTTGAAAACAAGAGATTTTAATGTACGCTGGCCAGATCTTCTATATCTAGAGTGTACACAGGTACACTCTAGATATATGTTCTGAGAAATTATTAAACTATATTTTTTCTTCTCAGAAAGTCTCTTCTCAAGTAATTTATGTTGAATATATCGTAGCCTGAACCTACTGGTTTAGGTATTCAGTGATGAAATCTCAGGCTTAAAAAATGTATCTGCTAACATATACATTGGTGTTGCTTTTTCTATACAGATATCTATTGTCATTGACTTTCAATTTCTTGTTTATATTCATGCATACCATTAATTGTTTGACTTTGCTTTTGAGTTAGCTGAAAAAAACTATTACACAGAAAAGCCTCAAGCTTCAAATATACTGATGTTAGACTGTACACAGTGTACTACTTGAAGTGTCTGAATGTTTCCTCTTATTGCAAATCATGTCAATGTTAAGTTAGAAATTCAGTGTGAGTGAATAGTAGATTAACACTATAGTGTACACCATCGTGAATCTATTTTCTCAAAGTTAAATTTACAGAAAAAAATAAAAGCTTTGCTTATTACATTTTTTTGTTATGGTATTATGGTTACAAATCAGATGAAAGACTGAAAAATGCTTTCTTAAAGTCTGTGGAATTTATGATCAGTTGTCTTTTCTGTTTGTCCCTTTTCAAAAATACTCTTATTTACACTATTATGTCTGCATAAGATTTTTCTTGTTGAAATATATCCTTTTCTTCTGTTTACTTATTCTGAACTACTTTGTTCATTCTGCTTAACATGCTACTATAAAAATGTTGCCTTCCAGAAGGAATGGGACATGTCATTCTGTTGTAGCACCTAGATTACTTTGCTTTGGAAATTTGACTATAACACAATTTTCCAGTTCTTTTGAAGTTTTCCTAGTTTCATACTTAAAGCTGAAAAAAATAATGATTTCTTCTCCATAGTATTCTACATTGTTTTGGGGGTATTTTTCAGTGAATAGGTCTTACCTGCATCTATATAATTGTCAAACAACATTTGCTATTATAATTATTTTCATTTTTAATCCAGTGATCCATGAAAAATAGTCTCTTTTAAAATGCTTTAAGTTTTCAAACCCAGTCTGCCAATTGTGTATTGTAGCAGTGAAATAAAAGACAAAACCATATATCTCGACCACTGAGGAGAAAAACGTTTCAGTACAATTCTGATAAATGTTGGGATGTGTTTTCTTAACTATAAAGCATCTAGCTTTCTTTGAAGGGATGAGACATGCATAGACTTTTTTTTTTTTTTTTTTTTTTTTTTTTTTTTTTTTTTTTTTTATCTAACAAGTTCAGATAGTAATCCAAATTTTGGATGCTTGGTCACATCTTATCTGATCCTCTTGCTTTGGAAATCTGACAAATTGTGTGCCACTTGAGATTCTTACTGTCCTTTTGGTTATGGGTGAGTCAGGTATTTTTTTGCAATGTTGTTGAAAACAGACTGTTCAGTGCAGCAAACGTACAGTATGAAAAAATGTTAACAGAACTCTTTCAAAGTACAAAATCCTTCTGATCTCCTTTAGGCTTAAGGGAAAAGAATAAGAACTTGTTCAGAGAAGGTAGTGTAATGATGTAGTGAAGAAAAGATGTTTACTGTATGAACACAGCATAGGATCTCAAGACACTGGCTTCATTTCCACTGCCATTTTGTTATATTTTTACCACTGTTTCGGAACATCTACTTGTTCTCTGTATCATCTACTTTTCTAATGCAGTCTAATGTTTCTTTCCATGCATACAGCTTGGACTGTGAGATAGGCTAAAGTAAACCTGGATTTCTTCCTAAAAAGATTCAGGCTGGAATATGTGTATGCTGGGACAAGGTGTTGCCTAGATAAGAGCCAGAAGGATGAGAAACTTCCAGGCTCGATTTGCTTCTCCTTTCCCTGATGGCAGACAAACTAATTCCACACATTTATCTTGTTGCTTCTCAGAAAATTTATCAATCCTTGTACCTTTTGTTTGATTGCTCCCTCTCTGCCCCCCATATGGGCATCAAGCTTAGATTTGCCAAAGAAATAACCCCAGGATATGAGAAATGAATGTGTCTTTGCTTCATTATTGGATTATCTTTAAATACGCTTTATTAACTATCATTTTGTTCATTGTTTTTGTATCAAGCTTATAACATGATTGGAAGTTCCTTCAGTTTAATGCTACAGTAAGTAAAATTGGTAAAGCACTGTGGCATCATATTAAGCAACAAAACAGTATTTATCCCATTCTTTATACATGCATTGTTTTTTCTGAAAATAAAAATGTGTGGAGTAAAAAAGAAGAGCACATGAAAGGTAATATCTATAGCATTCAACGTTTAATTTTAAATTGATCTAAATCATTAAGGTAAATTGATGAGGTCACTCTGCATAGCCCAAACATTTTATTTATGTTTTAAAAATATATCTGGCACCAGGTCACAGGTAAAAAACCAAACAGGATTGTAAAATAGTGATTTTCTGTGGCATTAAGGCAGTGTGTACTCATGTTTTCTAACCAACAATCAGTAGGAAACTATCAGAAAAAACCAAAACAGAAATGGAAAGGATTTTATTAAATAATCAAACATGAAGATGGACAATAAATGAACAACATGTTGATCACATTTTTATTTAAACTTCATGCTATTTTATCTCATCATTCTAATAAAGAAGGCTTAACTTTGTATAACACCAGATATGTTTATAATTCCATGCCAGCTGCAGATGTTGTTTATACAGTATAATATTTTGGATATTTTGATTATTTTTGAGATGTCAGGTAAGACTTTGCTACTACCGTAATCAAAGAAAGGCACTATAAGAGACTTTTGGAGATAAGGTTATATACAATATTGTTTGTGCTCTTTTAGTGGCGTGTCAAAGCTCATAGGAGAAGGATTAAAAGTAGAAAAAAAACCCAGTAAACCAAATTGGATTATTTTATTCCACAGTACAAAATTAACAAGTACTTGTTTTATAAGCTTTTTTGTCCTTCAGAACTTTTTTAATATCATCTTGAAAGTAGTGTTTTTTCTTTGTGACTTCTTTCTCTTTTTACTCTTTTTGATGCTTATATTTTTGTATAATATATGAACAACACACATTTTAAACAACACTGTATGACACTATAACTATTGTTTTCATCTACACATTAAAATAAAAATTCTCCATAATTAGATATTATAAAACATAGTTTGAAGAGGCATCATATTTTTTCTTTCTTTTAAAAATAGCACTTTTTAACTTTTGTAAGCTCCTAGCTGATTAGTTTCTAAAGATGTTCCAGAATAGATTTTATTTTCTATACTAAACAGTGTGCTCTTTTACTCCTTTTTTTTTTTTTTTCTCCCCTCTTTTTCTACAGCATGCCAAATATTCTTTTTTTTTTTTAAACCCTATTTTATTATTTAATCTTTTCTTCTATCTTCATGCAATATAGTTTGACTGATGCTTGCCTATCCTATTATCCTTCTCTTGTCACCTCAGGTCTTTGTTTCACCATTTCTTTCCTATCCTTTATACTTCCACTTGCATCTTTTGTTTTCCCTTTCTAAAGGAATCTTTCATCACTTTGTACTGTTGCCTGCACCTTTCATTTTTTTCCCAAGTAAACAGCCTACACTCTAGTTCTACATTCATGAGAGCCTTTTGTTATTTACCATTCTTTTCTGTTGCCCGCCTTTATTTTTTCTAACTACCGCCTTCCAATACTAATAATGTAAATAGTATTTGTAAACGTAGGTTGATTTTTTTTTTTTTACTTTGAAAATTATTTCTGGCAAGGACATCCATGGTGCAATAAATCTTGTGTATTTTATAATTCTACAATGTAGATACAATTTTTGGTCACTTTACAGATAGAAGCTGATATTATGAAGGAATTATGTTGTGTAAAAGCCAGATGAAAATATCCACAATTATTCTTCCTTTTCTCTAGATGTGAATCTTTGTTTTTAGCCTCTTCTGCTTTCAGAAAAGGGTATTGGAGATGAGAAGAAGTATCCAACACACGCATCCTGCACTAATAAACTTTTGAGTTAATGGAAAGGTTTGCATAAGACTACTCAAAATTAAACCATCTCTGTGAAACATTCTGAATGAAATTAGGTAGTACTAATATGGGTATCACCACACAGTGTAATAGACCTTTAGTCTCATTATTTATGTCAGCTTTTTGTGCCAGATTGAACAGAGTAGTTTTTATCCTCTGACCTTGGCACCTAACCGATGAGGCCACTAGATTTCTCTAGACTGTCTATGGTTTTCTTTTTTTCTTTCTGAAATGGTTTTGGAGGAGGTTGTGCGCTGGTATGTTTCTGTGCTGTAGTTTTATTCTCACAAAAAAATCAAGATACAGTCACATATTCCTTGATCTGGAAACGTTTCAGAATCCAGTAACAGAGGTATCCTTCACACAAAGTGCACATCTTCTTCTGATTATATTTTTTTTTTTTAATTTTGCATAAATTTAGAAAAATAAGCTTTTTTTTTTTCCCCCCCATCTTGGGTCTGGTTTACAATGGAACTTAGTCAGGAATTAGCTAGACCAAAGTTATGTAAGGTTTGGGGAATTTATAGGCAACATTATTGGACCATGGATTAAGATTTCAGAATCTCTTTCAGACACATATATCCTACTTCACTCTTTTCACAGGTGCCAAACTATTAGCAGAAGAGTGTTGTAGTTGTGCAAGGGACTATCACAAATTTCACCTGAATGGATTTAGTGCTAGCTCTAATCTATCTTGTATTTGTAATTACTCATGAAGGTTAATTATGAATTTATTCAATAAGGATGAGGAGATTTCTCCCTTGGTATATAGTTAAAAGTATATATTTGCTGTTTTAGTGTATACCTGCAGCTCTTAGAAAATGCTATATGCTCCTCACTAGGTAGAAAGCTGTTTTTAACTTTTTCCTTGCAATATTTAGCAGTATATGTGTCTGGACGTGTGCATGTAAGTGTCATAAATGTGTACATATTTAAGCATGATTAATAGCAGGTAACCTCAGGTTATTAACTGAGGTGTCTAATTTAAGAAAGCAGAGGGACTGATTTATCCCAGACTACTGAGGCTCAGGAAATAGGTACATAAATGTCTATAGTTTGAATATAGTAAGAATTTAACATTCCTCATTAACTAGTGTCTGCCCCTGAATGGGTTTCAGTAAATCACTACTTGAATACTCCTGGTCCATTTTAATAAAAAAAGATAATATTTTAGTTTGATAATACTTAGATACCACATGTTTCTGAAACAATGTAAAAGGCAAAGCAGATGGCTTCTTAAGCTAATGTACAGAACAGTATTAACTTAAGTCAGACAGTAGGCAGAACACAAACTAGTAAGCATGAGGTTCAGCATCCCTGTTGGTAAGTCACACTGCATCCTAGCTACAACAGACAGGTAAACAGATTGGAAGTGATATTTTACAGTGCTTTTATGTATCCAGATTTGAAATCAATGTTGGTACTTTTAATAAATTGAAGACGGCCATTAGAAGATTTAATACTAGTCAACAAGCTTATTTTATAATTTATAATGACGCAGATGCTTCAGTTAGGGCCAGTAATGAAACACAGAGTAACTAAAATCTGTCAATCACATCAGGAAAAAAAACACCTTAAAATCAAACTCTGTTGACATTCTAAGGTCATGTAAACCTTTAAACTCTGCTAGGTCATGGCTTCTTCAGGAAAGTGAGTGGCTGGAGTCAATTTGTAATGCAAATCACATTTGGCTTAGTATCAATAAAAATTTTGCTTAGCAGTTAGCAAATCAGTTATGAAATAAAACTGACAATGACTGTCTACATTGTATGGTACTTTCTGATAGATATTCAAGATTATTTAACTTCACTTGCCATTTATTTGAAAGATTAAGGAACAGGTATTGAAAAAGCTGCCAGTTTGTTCCTTGTCACAAGAACCCTGCATTTACTTCTCTGAAAGGGAGATATTCAGGTAGCACTGAAGACTGAAATTAATGGTTGCACAGTATATGCAGGGAATAAAGATAAAGGTGTGCTATTTATTGTTGGTAAATAAAATAATTTAATTAAGAACCCATTTTAAAACTGTACTTTATCACACTAATATAAGTTTTTACAGAACAAAGATACTGCTTATAGATTATTTTGACAAGCATATAATCATTCCTCTTTTTAAATTATTTTTTTCAAAAGGAAGTTTTAAATAGAAAATTTTTAAACCACCTTTAACAATATTATAAATTGCAGATGATAAGAATTTTATTGTCTTGAAAGAATCCACCTTTCTTTCCTCAGCCAACCTATGCTGAACCTGTCTCTATTAATATCATTCAAATATGTTTTCAGAATATAGCTTGAAGGATGATTTGAATGCAGAAGCTAGGCTATACAATATCATCACTGAAAATAAAGGACATATATTGTCATAGGATATCTCACTATCATAATATCTCAAATAAATCCTTAGATTCCAGTTTTAAATATGTTCAAAATTTTCTAATGAGTCCATATATTATTGAAGCAATTACAATAGAAGCCCCACACAATATCAAATTTTAACAGTTCGCACCCCTGAACAAGACTCAGTGGTAAAGCTAGGCTTATCATTGATGTCCATTAACTAGTGAGATTATCTGGCATGATTTAATTTTCAAATATATTTAAATGTATATGTTCACATATATGCAAGAAATAAATATTTTATGAAAGGTAGTTGTAATGACAGAGTCCTTTTATTCTGACAAAACTTAGCACTGTATTATGATACACAATATAAACCAGTATCTACCTGGAAACAAATTTTCTGAATAAACCATGATCCTTGTAACCCCTCTTTGTTATTTTGTCTTGAGTTTTTGTGTTCTTTGTTTAACCAGTGAAAAATAATTTTCTGTTCTTCTAAACAAAAAGAGAATATGAGATTTAAAAACCGAAACCAATCAAACTATTAATTCACTAACATTGTGTAACTTTGTCACACAGTGTAAAAATATCAATCTCATAAGCTCTCTCTTAAGTGACATTTCCATATATTGTCTGCCTTTTGTCCCATATGAATAAAGACAGGAAGCTTTAAAACATATATAATACATATGGTAATAACATCAAAGAAATATGGGTTTGATTAACAGAATAATATTAAAACACAGTTAAACGTTAATAGTGGGGAAACAAGAAGAAGAAAATGGTCCCAAGAAAAAGAGTTTGTTTTGCAAAAACGCGATAAAGAAGAAAATATGGTGAACAGAAAGCCCACATATTCTTACCTACCAGATTGGCAGGTGGGCTGCTTTGGAACATTTTTATGATTCACCAATGTGTTAGTACTATAGCCAAAGGCAGATGGATTGAAAATGCCAAGCATATGTGAAGAAGGTCAACGACAAAGATTCTAAGAGAAAGAAAATACAACGTTCTTGTTAACATTTTTATAGCATTCTGTTGTAAAAACACAGGAAATTGGCTTCTTAAGATGACTAGGAAGAAAAATCTGAATACAATGTCATTTTTGTATTTTATGCATAAAGATAAGTTGACCATACCTTAGATCCTTTACTTTTGTACTGTTTCACTTTTCCCCTTCTTCTCTGAATTAATAGTTCTGAATAGAATGGCAAGAAGAGATTTATTTATAGATCTCCATTTTACAGGTGTCAAATAATACTATAAACATGGACTTATGAAAATATGCAATACAGAATGCTGGTGGAATTTTAATACTAGCTAAATTGAAGAACTTTCATAAAAAGACATCTTACTACAATATGGTGTCTTATTTTACCAAACTGATGTGTATACATCTTTACTAATTACTTATGTCTTATGTAAATAAAATGCTAAGGCACACACATGCGTATCAATATATTTATAAGCTAAAGCCTCACACTACAGCTAGTGAAGAATTAGGTATAGTAGCAAGCTTCAGTCCTTTTTGCATTAGTATCTTAAGAGGAAGATTCTGGGCTTGGTTCGCCTCTCCTGACTCTGTATCTTTTAATACCAACAATTATCCAGACATTTAAAGAACAGAGACTTCCTTTTATACTTATATTTAAAGGTTTTTGGGTTTTGCTTTTGTTTTTTCTCACTCCAGCCCCAAAATAGTCCTTTTCTGATAGATTCACAAAGAGGGCATTTCTGCTCTGTTTAAGTCTAGTGCTAAAATATTTGAGTGGTTGATGTGATGACTGGGAGAAATAGGGTGTCAGAAAATCTGCTATATTTTATATTCTGAGTTTGCTCAGTTACACCATCTCATGTATATTCACCTGATAAATTGCTGGTAAAATTACTCTTTTTTAAAAACTTTTTTTCTTATTTATAATTTGAATTACTTTGCTTTTCCATACCTGGGGCTCAGCCAGACCCAGTACAGATGTACAATTGTTTTCAGCAGAAACAAGATTATTTTGGCATGAAGTTAATTATTTGGCTTGTCCAGTATAAATTATGATGTCTAATACCAGCAGGTGGATGTCCTTCCTCCTTAGCATGTAGTGTAGCCCACTGTACACATAAAACTCTCTGGCAAGAAAGTCCTGAAGCTCCTCTTCAGCCCCAGCATTTATGTTATTCTCGCAGGAGACAGTGTGCGGGGCAGATATGTGCAGCACGCATCCTTGCAGGTTTTGACTGATTCTGTTTATAGCTTGTAGTTCCTCTACCTATACCAAGGATACTAGGAATGTTCCCAAGTATTTTGGTTTAGATATAGCTTTGGGACCACTCTGCTGCTAAGGTCTTAAAGAATTCTTTATTCCAGTCACATGAATAATCTTTACATAGGTTTGAGAAATACTTCAATGTCATAAGAAGTTGCATTATGATTAGAAGCGTTGCCTTTTAATAGTTGGTTGTAGTTTATTAGGTAGTTCAGTTAGAATGAGACAAGAGGAAGTCTGGCACTGAACTGAAGAATGTCTTCTTTATATTGCAAAATTGCATTAATTACTGTATCTGCAATTGAGGAGACAAATTCTGTCAGCTACAGGCTGCCTTTTCCCTGTGAGAGGAAACAATGAGATCTGTGAGAGACAACATGCCACACTGCCTAGGAGGACAACAAGATCTCAAGTGACTTTTCCCTTGTAGTACATTTTTACTAATTGATTGTGATGAAACGTCAACATCAGAGCTAGAGTGAAATGGAGGAAGATCAATAAGAGATCTTTTTGCTATTCTCAACTTCTGCATTTGGTAGTAGTCACTCGTTGGCAGGTATCTTCCCTAATAATGTATCAATAAGAATTTGTCTGTTACAAGAACAACATATTTTTCCAGAATAGATTTCAAGTGTCTATCATGTCTTCACTTGTGTAAGCATTTTATGTAAGACTTGAGGGCTGCAAATGACTGAAAAGGGGCATTGCTTAAGGATGAAATTGCTGTATACTTCAGGATTTAGGAAAGAGAACTCATAAAGACCACTATCTACCTTATATTTTCCATTATAGATGTATGACAGATATGTATAAATCATACCAATAGTCATTACTTTGTCGAGACCCTGGAGATATTTGGTATCTAAGTATTGTCAGAATTGGGGACTAAGCCCTAAAACTTGACCGGGGATTTGAACATAGTTTCAATCTACTATGCACCAGTTAGCACTGTTTATCCATTCTCACTATCAATAACATACAGAACAAGTCTAGTCACAGCTCTAAGAAACAGGCTTAAACACCATATACTACAGTATATTGTATGCATATTAAAGTTGCAGTACTGATCACTGGGCAAAACTTAAAAGTTTTGGATAATTCAGCTTCTAAATGGCTGAATGACGCATTCTATTCCAAATCATCTGGCATTCTTGAGACTTTATGCTGATGTTGCAATTTTCTATATTATTTTGCGGTAGAAGAAAGTGATGAATGTTCTCTGATAATTTTTAGTCCGATAATATAGATTTATTATTCATTACAGTGCTTCATAATACATTTATGCAATGCCACAAAGGAGCCATTGACAGTTCAAGCAAAGTAGTACCACTCACCAAATTTTCATAAGATACCTTATAAAATTAAATTCCTCGAGGCACCAAATTATAAAAGTGGTTCCTAATGTTAAATACTTTGTAAAGCAGAACATTTTCTGTAACATGAAGAAGTAAATGTCTTCTGTTAGTCCAGAACAGTTCTCCTCATAAAGTATGTGCTGTCAATGATCACCTACTCTTCATAAAAACATTTCTACAAAGTCATTCTTTTGAAGCTTTATTACTTCAGGCTCTGAACTCATTAATTTTCACATCTAGATAGAGAGGTTACGGTGAGAGATCACTAAACCAGCATGCTCGAATTTATCATACTGGTCATTCAGTGGATAACATTATTTTAAATCAGTAACAGACTTTGAAGAAATACACCTACTTTTCTTTCTTGTTTTTCAATTATTCTTTAAGTACAAATATAAACGTTTCATTCATGCTTGTGCACTCATTTTTTTATAGCTTGACAGCGTCCCCAGACAACAAGCTTGTGACCACCTATATTTTCTTTTTTTCACTCTGAACATCCTGTTTCCCACTAGTTGTCTAGGTTAAATTCTCGGAAAGGTGGCAACACCTTAAATAGCTTCAGTTTTGTACTGATATAGAAGACATCTCTGACAGAAAATTACACCAAAAGGTGGATTAAAAAACTGACCTTTGTTGCCTTTTATCTTCTAGTTGCTGGAGTTTCTGTGAGGCTCTTGATGCACACTGCATGTCAAAATGAATTCATGTTCACTGAGATAGGCTGCCGCCCCTTTGACATACTCTCAGAGGTTTTTCACCAATGTTTAGAAAGTCTACTGGCGTTATGTGATTTTTTAAAAAAATTGAATAATCCAAGAGCCTAATAACAGCATGACCATGAAGTAATGTCCCCAAACTATGTGTTAAGGTTGGAATTAGTAACTAAGCCCTTCTGATGGGTAAGCCTATTTAAATCCAGTAGTATTGAAGATATAATAAGAGTAATATTTAGATTTCAGGAAATTAAGAATACACCAAAGCTAAAGACTTTCAGAAGAATCCTACAATAGCCAAGATTCCCTGAAAAAGCAGATGTATATTATAAATATGAAACACAAAAATGTCAGGTGAATCTTTGGAGAGAGAGAAATGAAAGAATATCAGCTCTAGACTGAGGATCACATAAGGAAATAGTCAAGAGTAAGGAAATACTTAAAGAAAATCATTACTCTGCAACAAAGCACATTTAATTAAACATCTATGAGTTCTGACTACAGAATTGTTTGTAAATCTTTCTAGAAATCAAGTGATTTAATAAGCAGAGATTGTTTCCTGAGGTGTAACACTGCGTTCACAATGTAATATAAATTCTAGACCCAGCCTTGCTCACACCTGCCAATTGAAAAAAATGAGTTTGCATTTGCTTGCATTCTTCTGTATATTTGATACTTTGTACTTTTTCTGATTCTTCAAGTACAAATCTGACTAATATTTAAGGTTAGAGGAAACACATTGGTGATAAAGTCAGGTTTTGGCTTAAGATATTTACACATACATATGTAAATAGGTTTTTTTCTGACTGAGAATGACAATTAAACTCAGACACCAGAGTGACAAGAATAGGCTTATTTTACTGTTAATATTAATTATAACCAATTAATACAGAAAAAAAAGCAATAAGAAAAATACAGAATAGTATACTTAATTATTACTACATACAGTTAATTATAGAAAATAAGAACAAACAAGGTAATGCATCAAATCATTACTACACGACAGGGAGAATAGTGATGAAGAAAGATCCATCACCACTTGCATACATTACCATTATCCAGATCCTCAGTCCCTTGGGAGCCCCAGTTGCAGCAAGGGTTTGGAGTACCTTTCCTTGCACGTGGGAAGTACTACGTGATGCATCCACCCATAGGTGAGGCTTCCAAAGTCGCTGTGAGCTTGTCCAGCCTTATATACCAAATATCAGCAAGCCAGAATATCTGGCACCTTTGTTTTGAGCGGAAAATTTCTGGTTTCATTCTCCTGTTGGATTCCACCCAAAGCCTGGACAGGGCTCGGGGGGGAGAAACCAAGGGAGTTTCTAACAAGGCCAAATACTTGGATTCTCAGCCTTGAACAAGACTGAGAAAGGAAAGTTGAATACATTGTCACAGCATTTCATCCTCACTACTAATTATATTCTAAGATGCATGCTTCACTAGTGAACATACATATTTTGTCAATGATCAGATACTAATAAATACAGAATTTTACTAATTAACAGATACTAATAATGGATAACATTTAGTTGCGGGGTTCAGCTAGAGGTCAGCTTTGTTTCAGGGCCTATTATTCAGGCCCTAGCACTACAGTAATGTGCATTCATTCCATATATAGATGCATACATCTATATTGATACTGATTCAGTATTAATTAGAAAACAAATATTTAAAAAAAAAAAAAAAAAAAAAAAAAAAAAGCAAAATAATTCTGAATACATCCTGCATTAAAGATAGTTGGTGATACAGTGATACAGTTAATAGAGGGTAAGGAGTAAAATACCTAGAGAGAGCTGAGCACTTTGTGAGACTAATAGAATAACTAAAGAGTCAGTCAGTAATGTCCCGAAAGACCTATGTGATTAAAGTAGTGCTTCAAGCAAAATTTTAAATCTAAACCTATATTTTTAAAAACTGCAGTTCAACTGGAGTTTCCTGTATCTCACTGGTTTCTAGTTTCTTTTGTTTAAATGAACAGTAAGTGTCACAGGAGAGCTCCTTTTGGACATATGTAAAAAATGCTTTGGTTCTGGTGTGGCTGAAGAATGTGACACACACATCATGCCCACACATTCAAATGTTAAATATTCCTATAATTATTTTGACTGAATGAATTCAGTGTGGTAGGCTTCCTACATATTCCTTAAAGACCATGCTCCACAGAAGGTGGAAAGGTGGCCACCTATTTAATTTCAGTCATGCAGATGCTGCCGTGAAATAATTTATTCTCAGACCCTGTCTACTCCTAGTTTTCATCATTAGCTATCAATCTACATACTTAATAGCTGTCTGTTTCCCAGTGGGTTTGCATGTAAAGCTTAATTCTGTATATAGAGAATGAGAAAATAGCCAGTCAGGCCTCCACAATTGGATCTTCATGGAAAGAATGTTAAAAGAGGTGAAGAGAGAGAAAGAGACATTTGAAATCTCTCCAAGAGTCAGATTCTTAATTTCTGGTGAGTTTTCAGGGGCTGGAACTTCCTGGACTTACTGCTTAAGTCATATAGGGTATAGATAACTGTTGTTCACTTTCCCCTGCTTCAGGACTTACTGAAGGAAAAAATGGAGCCTTGCTCTTCTACATACTAGCAAAGCATTTTAACTATTGAAAAGAAAACTAAAAGGTGGAAACAAGAGAATAAGATAATTTCTGGCCTTGTAGGGTGCTGGGGTGGGGGGTGGGGGGTGTATGGGGGGCAGAACTGCAGGGGAAGAAATTTCTGCTTCTGGGCACTGGAACTCAAATGAAGAACCTCTGAGTGAATTCCATATGTGCGGAGATTTGAAGCAAAATTTCTGTCTTCCATCCTTCCCCAGTTGTCAGCTTTAGATGACATCTCAACAAGAATTCTGGCTGTTGGTAGCTCCCAACAACTGTCCTGCTGGTCCTGGATGTCATTTTGAGATATATATATTATAGTCTGGTTTAATTATATATAATGGAATGGTGAACCACTACTAATCTGGAAAGGTTTTTTCCCTTTAGGAAATGCATGTTTTAACTAAAAGATTGTGGGGGTGCATGTTTTTTTTTTTAAACCTGTATAGAAACTTAGGTTTTATCTGGACATGAAAAAATATTGGCAAAGCAATGTAAACATTTAGAGGATCAGGACCATTAAATTACCTTTCTGGATAGGAGCAGATTTTGTTTAAGAAACCTTAACATTCTGATGGGTTTTGTTGGTCAGAAGAGGGAGCTCTTGACCTATGGCACATTTTTTCTATTAGTTTCTAAGGAGTACACCTTTATTTCTTGCATTATTTAACTTAAAGTCTCGAATGCTTAAAATACTTTAAAGTAGCCCACTCAGTCAAAATCGTGTATCCAAGATGTTAACGGTTCCTTTTAAATACATATAAACATGAAGCTAAAGGGTCAAGAATAGCAAAACCTGAAAACAAAAGTTAAAGCAGAAATAATTTGTATTTCCTATTAGCTAAAAAACATATATATGCATACAATCTGAGAGAAAGTATTCATATATTTAATTAAAAGCTTCTGTAAGACATTGCTGAGAGAGGTTATTGTTTGTACATAATAATAATTAAAGACTCAAAGCTTGTCACAGAATGTCTCTATGTTATTTATCTATAATCAGTCAATCAGTCAATGAATATATAAATACATTTTTGTCACCTATTTAGATCCAGACAAAAATTGTCGACATAAATACATCCATAACACAAATTGAATCTGATATTCTAGTGTCATTTCTCAGGAAGATTTTTCAAAACAATGGACAGGACTGAAGCTCATGCTACTGGCATATGTAGGTCAAGATGGGATTTATTTTGCCTGCCCCAGACATCTAGTAGCTAGGTATCTAGTTGTTGAAGCCCTCCTTATTGTCAGTGTAATGGAATCAGTACTGTTAATGAAGGAATGACTTAGGCATCCTGGCACAGGTCTCAGAGCTATGAAACACCCTTTCTTTGAACTTAATTCTTTTAATTCCTTAGACAGCTAGCTCTAAATACTTCAGTTTTAGACTGGTAAATCTGACTGAATACAATGCCCTTTGTCATTGATTAGACAAGAATTCATCCTTAAGTTATTCAGGCCATCTACACAGGGATGTAGTACATCATAAGACCTAGGAGAGACCCATGTTCTTCTGGCAGATGGAGACAGGGCTCGGGTTCAGGGCATATCAAATAACACCAGACACCTCTGTTACTGAATTGTACACCTGAATCTGGTTATCTGAATCAGGAACAAAATGACAACGTAAAGAAATAGTGAGCTTTAACTAGACAGTCTGCATTTATCAACATTTAAATTCCAGAAAAACCTCTCTCACAGAATATTTTTCACCCTTATCTATCAGTCGGTTTCCTGAAAAAATAGTCAGAAGAAATCATTCAAAAAAATAAAGTAATTTAGTACATCAGCAATGAAAGATAATCCTATAAAAGACTGTACCATCAATAAGGTCCCCAGCAGGTCAAGGGAATGATTATTACCCTCTGTTTGGCACCTGTGAGATCCTACGTGGATTATCAACAGCTTTTAGTTCCATAGTACCGGAGATATGTTGACATACTAACGCAAATCCAGAGGAGGTGACACACATAAAATAACGGAAAATATTCAGAGATTAACTGGGCAAGAGATTAACCGTGAGCAAGGAATTGGAGCATGGGACCACCAGAAGTGCCTTCCAATCTAAATTATGTTTTTGCGGTTTTATAGAGAACTTGAAGGTTGATTCTGAATCTGTCAGGATACTTGTAGTGTATCTAAATGTCTGCATGGCTTCTCTGATTTTTGCTAGGGTTGGAAGAATATCTGCCCTGTATTTCTAAGTACTTTCAGTTGAGAACATGCCAGATGGAGATGTTTTCTTATTTGTAAGTGCATGAACACAACAGAGATGGAGAGGTTTTACTATAACAGCTAGTTGTTTTTCCAGGCAGTTCAAATCACCATGTACTTCTGCAAGGTTCTATTTACATTATAGCTCTTCTTGTGCCAGTGGCAGGATCAGGACCAGATGCACTATCGTCTTTTTAAAAATCTCAGTAAAAGATCCAATTTATTACTAGATGTGAAGTGGACATATTTTTATGAAACAGAATGAATATAAGGGCAATTTCCCAAAGGAAGAAAAATATTGTTATATGTCAAAGGAGTATATTAAGCCCAGCAAGAAATGAACTTGAAGGGGAAAATGAACAATCAAGTAGGTGCATAAGGTATGGCCAGTCTCCTGAACAATCATGTCATTTGTGTCACATATTATAGCTTAAAATATAGCAATATATATTACTTTAATAATTGATGATAAATAAATAAACTTCAGAAGGAAAACCTTTAATGTAGTTCAGGAAGATATTCAAAGACAGAACATGTATAATGGCAAAATATGAAAAGAATTATACAGAAAATTAGAAAATATACTTTAGGTTACCAGAAGGAAAATCCTCATTGTGTTTGCTTAGTGGCTTGTAAAAAAACCCTGGTAATTTCTTGTAAATATGAACATATCTACCTAATCAATATTCTACTAGATTTCATCAGAACCAAAAAACCCTGAAAGCTTCCTGGAGCTATCAAACTTTGCACCAGATGGCTCTCTGCCATTCATATGTGCTAAAATGACATTTATATCATTCATTATGATGTGACATCACTGGGTTAATTACAGGCACTGCTTACTGGTAAAACATATTTTCAGCAATTAAAGCAATGTAGAAAAACAAGAAGGCAAAATAACAAATATGATCAGCAATGTCCCCAGTGACCACGAAGCACGGAGTGAGAACCACTATACGAAAATGCATTAACATTTTTTCTGACCTGTTTGTTTACACTGTAATGCTCTTTTATCTAGCATCCTCTTGATGTTGGAAGGATGAATTACTTCTTGCATTTATCAAATAAAAACTCTCTTGCACAGATCTACCAGTCCCTTGAAAAGTTCAAGAATGCCTTTTAATATACTCTACTAAGTTTGGTGTCAAGGTCAAATTGCTATGATATTATTCTTCAGTATTTACATACTGACAGATACATATTTAAAAAATATTAAAAAATCAAAATCAAAACAATTCCTGATATACATGTACAGTATCTGGAGAAATTATTCTGAAACGGACTGTGTCATTCCCTTATCTATCTTCTTTCAGACTTTTTTACCACAAAAAAAGCTTTACCAAAAGCAGTTCACTTTTATACATACTCCTCCAAAACACATTCTCTCTCTCTCTCTCTCTCTCTCTCTCTCTCTCTATCTCATATATAACATTCATTATGTGCCACAAACATGGAATGTAACAGATGAACTAGAAGAATATTGCGCTAAAGTGACTTCATATACAGCACTGTGAATTTGTAATAAGGGATGAAACACTGGTGAGTCATAGTGAACAATCGTGAAAGAAGTAGAGCACTTGCAAAAAATTCTGGTGTTCATAATTGGCTATTCATGCACAGCAGTACAGATGGTTGGCAAAACTCACCCACCAAGATGGATAAAATAAGCTCTGTAAAACTGAGAGGTGGACATCTGGTAAACCACAATTACATGTGCATATGAAAAACAAGTTTTAAATCAATTAAAGCTTCACTTTTTTATTAGTTTAGAATGTTTAAGTAAGCCAAAAGACTTAAGACACTCATATTTTTTTTGGATTCACAAGATTTAATGGAATCCACAATCCACTTAATGAAATTTAGAATGCATGTTAACTAGAAATCACAGTTATTTTCTACAAGAAATAAAAGAAATTGATTGAATTTTCAGATCATCTGTTTGTCTGTGTTCATACCTTATGCATAGAATACATGGTTGACTGGAAAGTTTTTTCCTAAAGTCTTGACTAGGATAAAGATTTTCTCTAATCCATTTATTTCTAAATAAGGATTTATCCATAGAAGAACATGATGAATTCTTCCTAAACAGGATTAAATGTTCAAATTAATTTGCTACTTTTAAAATTTTATTAAAATTTAAACTGATACACTAAATATGTACTGTATTAATTACTTTTTAAAAATTCACAGACTATTATACATCACTGAAAATTTTCATACAATAAAAATTAACACACGTAGCATGCATTTCTTAATGATTTTGAGCTAGTAGTGTATTTATATTTAGAAGGGGAGGGGAGAACTATATCCAGAAATTATGTGTAAATAAAAGAAAGATGATAGAAACAAGTTTTAAACCACATTACAAATTCCAAACATGGCCTAAAAGGAAAAGTTATTAGTGTTTCAACATTTTGACATGTAAGCACTTCATAATCAAGAGAGCTCTACAATAAAATCTGTTCATTTCAATTTCCAAAGAAAAAGAGTGTAATCACTCATATTCAGATGAGGTTGTATTCTCAGTCCCTTCCTTATTTCCTTCTACTCAGGAAGGATGTTTGGATGTTTCCTTCTTTTGTGTGTAATTAAAATGACAAAGAACCCTTAGCCTAATCATAGTCACAGAATAAGAGCTCTTGCCATGTTTAGCTAATTATGATTTCATAGTAAGTGTAATCAAAAAAATATAGACTGAAAGATCTAAGGGAAAACTATCTTTCTTTTTCACTAAGTCACTGAATATTTTCAAGAACCCTCTTCATTGCCTGTGGCTGGGACCCTCCTGGCATATTTGCCCCATCCCTAATGAACTGAGGAATTTGTCTGTGGCACCCATGCTGTTCTAGTGGTTGGATTATATGTCTATGCAGCAGAAGATGTCCCAAAGAAAAATGTAGTTTTGCATCAGAATCTGCATTTTTATACAAAGCAGCAGTTACTGGAGGATTTTTCTCTGAGCAAAGATAGGATTTAACATAATCTTCACCGGTGTTACAGAACAACCCTTGATTTTTCATCCTCTGCTTATTGAAAACAGAGTAATTAGGACACTCTTACTTTTGTGTCACAAAGGTCATTATATTTTAAAGTAGGAGCCTAAAATCATAAGTATGCATTCTAAAACATCTCAATATTTTGGTATGTTTCTTTGTATGATTATCTCATATCAGTGTACTTTTGTTAGTTAATAAAAGTGTCTATTGCTCTAGGTTTTCTGATTTCTATAAATTGCAAATAATTAAGCTATTTACAACAGTTTATGTCATACAACATGGATGTTTCAGTATTAGAATATCTGAAGATATTCAAAAGACAGAGAATTATGGATTGCAGCATGCAAGATAAGGAAACCGTATAATGAACGGAATTTAATATTTTCCTATCTTAAATACCTTGAAGAGCAAGGCAAAAGAAAGTTATACATTAAACTGTAGTATAAGACTTTATCTTCAAAAGAGGCTAATTAACAATTCCTAATAAAACCACATAAAAATTACAAAATGTATTATTTTGATAGATTGTGTATTTAATTGTATTCATTTTTTATTATATATCTATACACAAGTAGATATCTAAATCAGGAATAAATTATGCATTTAAGTCATGCTTTTTCAGTTCCTTTGAGTTTATCTCCTCGCTGCGTATGACTTCATAGTCACAGACAAGGTTCTGAAGCAAAAAAGAACAAAAAGATAATCTTTACATACAGGATTTTTTTTTTCTTGGTCATGCATTAAGGTAAATTTTAAATTACCATGTAGTGTACATGCTAAAATAAATTTAGGTGCAAGGTCTGTTCAGTGACACTTACTACTCTTAAGTGCTTCAGTGCTTCTGTAGGGATTGTGCATACATACTTTAGGAATATTACTTTAAGTATGTCAACATTTTCAGGGGTCTGAAGCAAACAGGTTAGACTGTACCTTAAATTTGAAGCTCCTGTTAAATGAATGGTACTAGAAGGCAAGAGAATAATCCAGAAGACAACAGGAGGTTAATAAATAAGGAACCCCCAAAAAGCTGGAAAGGTCTACTTAAGTGTGTTGAATTGAATAAATTCTACTACTTAGGCCAGTGATAAATTAATGAAAATTCAGTACTGCAAATTTATAGTGCCTGATATTCCAACCTGTATGGTATTATTATTTGTAAACTGAGAGTCTTCAAGTGAGTCAGACAGTTATTCTAACCGAAGGCAAAGTCTATAGCAAGTGTAAACTTCAAGAGAATGCCTTTGAACGATGTGCCTTAATACATTAACAGTACTTTTTTTTTTTTTTTTTATGAACAGACAACTAAAGCAACAACATCTAGAGCATTTACCAATTTAATGAGTATAATCAAAATGGTTTATTGAAAAATGTTACTCAAAATAGGAAGGTGTCCTTCAGTTTGGCAAAGAAATGGCACTGTTATAATTGTCACTAAAACCTTTAGATTATGACATCTGCAATTTTATAGAAAATATATGTATGTATATACAATTAATTAAAAATTTAAAAATATGTTATCCATACTAGTTATAAAAATACAAAATAACTTGTATTCAATCGGTTTTGATAAGAAACATTTGTAGATAATCTGGAATGGTTCATTAGAAAGTAGACAACCATTTTGGGTTTGATACGTTACACAACAGTTACACGGTACAGTTCCTTCATCTCATGATTCTGTTCTCTTCACCCATCAACTCTTTCATTCTAATTACTGAAAAGGTAGCTTGAAGTGGTCATGAAGAAAGTATTAAAAATGAGAAATATGTTATTTTTTCTAATTAAATTAAAACCACAACAAACTAAAATATGGACAAAGCAGTTCAGAAGCACCTTTAAAAAAGCATCAAGTAAACATGAAATATTATTATTAAAAAGGTAAATTTTAACTTTATTTACTTTAAAAAGTAAATAAAGAAATTAAATGTCAGTAAAAAATGTTCCTCAATGTTACTTTCAATGTTTATATGTTTTTATGTAATAAAGTTGTCTTTTTAGATTAATGTTACACAACCACTGTTCTACTAATTTCAAAATATTCCTCTTGACACTGGCCATTCTGAATAAGGCAAGAACAGGTTGCAGATGCTTCATATGTCAAGCAATTATCTTTTAGTATGCATGATTTCAGGTTTATTCATGACTACACAAAAATATTTGAAAGGAAAATTGTTAAAATTTAAGATGGGCTTTACTGAAGTCCAATTCTAAGATGAGATGATCAAACTTATGTCTGCTAATTATCTGGTACATCATTCTTCTGAAATAGGAGGAATAAATAAAATATAACATATACAAGGTAAGATAGTTCTTGAAAAGGAGAAGAGAAAGTAAGAACAAAATAATAAAAGCACCTTTCTTCATCTAGTGGAGTATTCCCTAGGGTAGTACTCTTGGAAGGAAATTTGAATAATGATAAAATCAGTCTTGCAGCAAGATTTTCAGTTTAATGGTTCACATCAGTCATTTAGATGTTTTATTTAATCCTGCAAAGAGTTTGTTTCTTGAGGTACACTGGCAGTCAAACTCATATTTTTCTTCTGGGTAAAAAAATTACAGTGTTAAAAAATCACCAGAGCTGAGTAAAAACTGCTATATATATTAAGATTATAGACCATGATAAAACTGACTGAATTAGGATTTTGAGTAGCTTTAGGTGTCTTCTGCTAGGGACTTCCAGATTCTTCAAGATAACATGGAACCATAAAATCCGTTTGGACATTACCAACATTTTTATTCGCTTTGCATCAAACATCCATTCAATTTTTTGGAAAAGTGTCTTAGTTACTAAAGTCAGGAAACAGTTTTAAAACCAAACTTCATCCCAGCAAAGGTGAGATCCACAATCTGGACCCTGATTTAGCTTTGCCTCAGTCAGTCAGACCATTTCAGTCTTTTCTCAAGTTCAATGCCCACACAATTTCTGTTTTTCACAGAGATGGAGAAGATTTATTGTCCAGTCAATTATTTTTCTTATATATACATTCATTTTCATATAACCAGGTTAGGATGGTATAATGGCCCTTGAATGTAAAGTAAGTGAGTTTTGGATCACCAGTGTCACTGGTCAAAGAAACTTGCTTTATACCTCTGCATATTTTTTTCCTATATAATAAGGTTAATTATATTAAAACAAAATCAACTGATATTTCTATGGTATTGCTTTTAAACGAGACAATCATAATGTTGGGAAAGAGTTGAAGCTTAAATAATTTATTCTTAATTTATTTATGAATACTGCCACTATTTCAAGTTGGTTTTATGAGATTACAAATTCAGAAAAAAAAATATATATTTTCAGGATATCTTTTCATAATAGTCTTTATAATCTACTGAGCAGAGATTTATGGTGGAATCATCGAAATTTAGTAACAAGTACTAATTGCTTTACTTAAAGAGGTAATTGTTCTTTTCAGCATTCTTCTGAGTAGTAGTAAGTTTCCTGCTTGCCTGTATACATACAGTGCTCAAGCTGTTCTCCATTTCTCACACACATTAAGAAAGTTTGGGTCTTCTCTGGGAATTGGTGCAAGCAATGTGCACAAAATCTAGAGTACAACAGGAAATAATATCAGCGCTTGTTAGTCAAATAAAGTGACCTCTTCACCAAAACAGAAGTCACGCCTTCCTTCGAATAATGCAGGAAATTTCAGTGATACAAATATAATTTTTCAGGTCATACACAAGTAAGTACTGAATTGTTACAAACTTGTCAACATTTTTTACTGTAATAGTATGTACTTTCTGGCTAGACTGAGAGTATACTTGTACCACTTGTATCACATAAACTGTTTAGTAAGTAGAGGGTAGACTTCCAAGTAAAAAAAAAAAAACAAAAAACTTTTTATGCTTTGTCATTTCTTCCATGTATTTTTGTGTTCATATGAATATTTTAATGATGAACTAGTCAGAAACACTTCAAGAAACTCTAAGAAAGGGGCAGTATAATCCCATAACTTAACTCCCACCTCAAATACTAACACATTTTTCTCTTACTCCACCTTCTTGCCTTCTCATCCCCAAGACAGGTATATTTTTTTTATACCAAAACACACCAGAATTGTCATTTTGAAGGGATAGCAGGGTTTGGAAAAATAATTGCACAAGTGAAAGAAAATAGAATTTTTTGATCCAAATTTTATTCAGGTATCAGCTAAACTTCTACCTGCTCAGTTTTTATGTTTGCTTAAGTATGTTCAGAGGAAGGAATTTAGTTATTTGGGGAATTGTGTTGAAATTTAGGCATAGAATTTGTGTAGGGTTACACATCAATCAAAAACTAAGTAGAACTTTAGAAAATCAAATTGTCGGATTTGGGTACTGCCGCAGATGGAGTAATGCACTTCATATAACTTTGTATGTAGTTATATGTCTGTGTGTTTGTGTGTGTGTGTGTGCGTGTGTGTGTGCGTGCGCTCATGTATGTATATTTAACTGTATTTTTATATATATACATGGATGGATGGATGGATGGATGGATGGATGGATGGATGGATGGATGGATGGATAACTATGTATATAGTTATATCCTTGTGTGAATATAAAGTATGTAACTTCTCATTTTTCTGTACAAAAAGGAGTTTGGGATTCCCTTGAACACTGATAACACTGATCTGAAACTACTTACATTAGTAATCACATAAAATTTGTTAAAATGAGTAACATTACAAATATATTTTTTGAAGTATTACAGAAGTGAGTTAACACGTGATGTGAATTAAATGACACAATGACCTTTAATTAACTGATTTGGAAATACAACAAAAACCAAACAAAAAAAAAAAACCAAACCAAACCAACCAAACAAACAAAAAAACCCCACACCAAAACAGTCTAAAGAGAGTTTCTAAAGTCTCATCTGATTTGGATTTGAGGTTTCTAGTTATCTTAAAACTGTCTTTTAAAAGGTTGGATCAACTTTGGAGTAGCAATTAAATGGTTCCTTTGCCAAGGGCTACTGGAAAATTATAAGCAGAACAAAATCTTTAAAGTAGAGAGATGGGATTTAACTTTTCTTAAGCACAGGGAAAATATTTTATTTCTCTGTAATGTCAAGGAGTAGATATTTACTGAGTTAGCCTGTTAATTAACTATGTTTCCAAGAGATCATGTATACAGCTGAAGAAATGACCAGCTGTAATTGGTCCCTACCTCAGGAAGCCAGGTCTGATTCTTGTTAGAATAGAATGACACAAATCTGGATCCTGACCAGCTGGAGCAGACTTTCCTCTTCCACTATGCCCCTTTTTTTCTGCTGAGAAGCCTTCTGCCAGAACAGGTCCCTGTCAAAGTTCTCAATATGGCTTGTCCATCACCATCATGAATCAACACTTTATTCTGTAATGGGTTTGTAATGAAAATTAGTTATTTAGCTGCTTCCATCTTTAATGAAGAATTATATGCATAATAATTTAAACTCATATTGGGTTCTAATTAGTTTGCTTAAGGACCTTCAAACAAAATTCTCTGTTTCTTAGCATACTGTCTCCCTATCATATGTGACATACCTATCTTATAGAGAAACTTCAAGCCAGATTCTGAAAGGGACAGCCTGTACATTTTTTATATATAAAACCTGTTTATGTTAATAGAAAAGTGTTATTAAAATAACAAGAGAGAAAAAATACATAATTGCCAGTAAAAACATCAATTGAATGTTATTAAAAAAAAAAAAAAAAAAAACAAAACAAAAAACATTTTATTAGAGTTTCCTGGTGCATAATAAAGAATGTCTGAAAGCTCATTAGTTCTATGTGTCAAAGTTTAAGATTTTGCATAATTATCTCAAAAAAAGGAAAAATAAGAGATTGTGTTACAGCTTTCATTTTGTAAAGCATGATCATAAGAGAAACTGATGATAAATTAATTACATTAATCTAGCCACAGATATGGGGACACCTGGAAATAGGAAGAACTTGTAGGAAACAAATTTTGAGACACGAAATGGTAATTTGAAAGGTACACATCTTTAAGTAGTTATAAACTGGGTGTATCTTTTTTTTTTTTTTTTTTTTTACAGAACTTAATTTCTCTTTGAAAATTAGAAATAATTCTGTTGTAGTCACCTTCCTTCCTTTAAAATTGTTTAGATGTGACTGATATTGTAGTTCCCAATGCTGTACATGTTATTTTGACTTCATCAGACTATTTTATCTTCTTCTAATTATTAACTCCTTCAGTTTGTGCCTGTTCCTTGAAAAACCCAGGTTTTTGTTTTGTTTATTTCCTTAGAATGTTTATTTTCTTTAATTCTGTAGATGGTTGAAATAAATGGCTTGATCAAGAGGTCCTGTCTCTGTAATATTTATGGTAAAGAATAAAGGAACAGAATTTAATAAGATATTTTCGTCTTGTCATGCTTGCCACTGCTAGGGCACAACATCCAATTTTATTATGTAGTGTATGTCATCTGAAAGCTCCAGATCTTAATAGTCCCTCAAATGAATTCCTAATGTCGCAGGGGAATTGTGGGTGGAGTGGTTGCAAGAACTGTGATATTTAACATTTATTTACTAAGAAGTGTGGATAGAGAATGGAGAATGATTTCTAGTTTAAGATTTCCCTTTTAACAGATACAGAATCTCTTTCACACACACTCCCCCACCCCAGTCCACACTCTAATTGCCTCCCCAGCTCCTCTGGTCTGGGTTGTACCTGCTCCATGGATCCAGAGAAACCAGACATTCTGATCACTGAACACAACCTAGTCCCAGTTTCAACACATAGATTTTCCACCTGGCCTTAATCTTTGGGGTTGAGCGGAAAGTCCAAGTATGGAGTTTTGACCACAAGGGGTGATTGTCTTCACTATTTATTGGTTTCTGAATTAGACTGTTGGCACAAGTCTTGGAAATTACCAAATCCCAGGACAGATTCTTTATCTAAGGCAAATTAATGGTTGTTACTGGGACTCCTGTCACTCTCTTGTCTCCATCTCCAAACCTTCAACAAGGTTGTGAAGCTGACAACAGTTACATGATAAAGTTCACTTGTGCTTCTCTGTTTGCAAGCAGATGCTGGATTAATATTGTCATCTCAAACTGGGCAGTTGTAGACCAGGACTCACTTGTCTTAGTGGTGCTTTTAGATGTGCATTTTCCCATGGTACATAAGTACTACACTGATTCCTTATTCTGCCTCACATGCCTTTCTAAATGTCCCAACCTCCTCCATTGTAACCTATTGGCCTCTACTAGACAAAAGAAAAAACTGTGTATACATCATCTAGAGCCTAAGGCTGTTTCTGTTCTAAAAAACCTTCCACATTTACACTGGGAGAACCCTACACAGAGACATATCTTTCACTATACTGTGACTTTTCCAGTACTTAAAATGGTTAGATGTATTTTATTTTTGTTTTGACTGGCTTTACAACCTCTTCTGATTTTCCTTTACAAATATATGTGAAAGAGAATGTTTATTCATCTGAGTGTTCAGACAAATGCCAAATATGTAGCTGGGATTTGTTTAATTACATACATGCATTTCAGGTGGAAAAATGTATTAAATTACACAGCTAGAACATCAACTCGTGAATAGAGAACACCTAAGAGGGATAGTTGACTAATGTGCCATAGGGTGTTTGGTTTTTGTTTTGTTCTTTCACACAAAACACTTGTCAAGTAAAGACAAACATTTGGAAACAAGAGCTTCATAACAAATTCTGCCAACAGACATGAAATTATATAATCAGATTGTATGTGAGAAGTTTTTTTCCAGCTGTACTTCATCCATAATAATACTACTTTCAAAAATAGTAAACAGAGGCCAAATTATCAGTCTAAATAATTAATATTTACGATGTCAATTTGCCTTGTATGGAAAATCTATCTTTTCATTTCTAGCATATTTCTGTGTCTATTTTAAAATAATTATAGTGAACAAAAAAATAATAGATGTAAAGATATTTTTGTTTCAGGGAAGCATGAAAAACTTACTGTTTGTAGATTTCCTAGAAAATTTACTAGAAAAATCAAACAACTTGGCAAAGGCCTCACTCTTTATCCTTTTATCCCTTTTGAAAAAAAACCCCACATGTTTTAAATCTTGATTATTTTGGTCACAGAATAGATCAACTAATTGGACTCCAAATAAATGTCAATGGTGTTGAAGAACGTTTTTTGAATTAATAAATCATAGAACCAATAAAGTTAAAGGGAAGCCAGGAACTGTCTAGAGTTAAACTTCCTCCATAGTTGACAGTGAATTCAGACCAGTTGCTCAGGGCTTTGTGCAACACACTTACTTCCATGAACAACCAAGGGCCTAAGAAAGATAGACCTTCAAGCCCAATAAATTTCTCAAAATATTTATATTTTTTTCTTAATATATAATGTCTTAGAGTTATAGTTGAGTAGTGTCCCAAATCTGATTAATTTCAAATAAAAATGTGTCTATATTTCCAAACAGAGGTCAAAGACATGTAAAAGAATCATAGCCCCATCCAACCTAGATTTTAGCATTTCCAGGGAGGGAGCATCCACAACTTCTCTGGTCAACATGTTCCAGTTGTCACCACCCTCAAAGTAAATACATCTTACCTTATAGATAATCCAAATCTATCCTCTTTAAGATAAAAAGTGTTACCCCTCTTTCCTATCTCCACACTCCCTGATAAAAAGTCCCTCCCCATCTTTCCTGTAGGCCCCCTTTAAATACTGGAAGGTGGCTATAAGGTCTTCCTGAAGCTTTCTCTTCTCCCAGATGAACAACCCCAACTGCCTTAGCCTGTCCTCATAAGGAAGGTGCTCCAGCGCCCTGATCACCTTTGCGGCCCTCCTCTGGATCCCCTTCAACAGTTCTATGTCCATGTTATACTGAGGGAGGGCCCCAGAGCGGGACACAGCACTCTGGGTGGGGTTTCACAAGAGCAGAGTAGAGGGACAGAATCACCACCCTCCACCTTCTGCCCACACTTCTCTTGCTGCAGCCCAGAATACGTTTGGCTTTCTGGGGTGCAAACACACATTGCTGACTCATAGTCTATTTTCCATCCACCAGTAACCCCAAGCCCTTCTGTGCAGGGCTGCTCTCAGTCCACTCTATGCCCAGACTCTATTTGTGCTTGGGATTACTTTGACACATGTGCGGGGCCTTGCAATTGGCCTTCTTGAACTTTGTGAGGTTTGCACGGGCCCAGCTCTCAAGCCTGTCCAGGTCCCTCTGGATGGCACATCCCTTCTCTGCAGTGTGGTGACTGCACCACACAGCTTGGTGTCATCAGCAAACTTGTTGTGGGTGCTCTCAATCCCACTGTCCATGTCAGTGATTTCTCCTATAAAACTCTATTAAGGAAAATGGAGAGGTCATGGTGAGTTCATGAATAATAACCTAATTTCTGAAATGGAAATGTCATGAAAATTTACCTCTGAGATGGCAGAAAATGAAGGAATGATAACATAAATACTTAAATATAAATGTAAATTATACAGAGTAATACAAGCAGGAAAACACCTCTTCTGTGCTTATCTTTACTGCTGTCATATAGTTTGCTGCTTTTGTATATGAGCGTTTTTTTGTCCCATTTGTGTATGTTGCTGTTCGCTGTGTTCCTTTTAGTGAGAGATACGTTTCAGTATATCATTTCTTAATGTCATGATGTGACAAGTGGTTTACTATGTTTTTAGGAAGATGGAGAAATCAAAGAATATTCACTGGATGAAAACATATGTTTTATTTGAAGGAAACACTTTATGGCATAGTAAGATTTTTGTTGTTTTTTATCTTAAATTGTAGAGTAAACCTTAAGACAAATTTGGATTTTGTTACTTGTACAGGGTAAAGTAAATACCTTCTGTTTAGCATCCCACTGTTATCATCTGTATCTGTTAAAAGAACAGATGCAAGACATTTGTATACCAATAAGGCTGCCATGATAACTTCAGATTGAATGTGTGAATTGATAGCTTTCCTGAGTTGCAAATAGCTTTTTGTCAAATATATTTTGGCAGGGAGCTAGCATCTTGTCGTGTAACTATGTCACATCCTAATATAGGAAATATTCTACAAAAATGTGCTCACATGTAATCTTACCTTTCTTCTGAAACAAGGCAATGCTGAAAGCCAAATCCCAGTGTTGGGCTTTGAACATACCATGTCCCCCAAGTGCTTGTCTGTACTATCAAATGCTGCTTGATATGGTGCAGCTATGCAACCACAATCAGGTGATTGAGAAGGGCTGGATGGGAAGGAGCAGCAGCAAACTTGTCTGGTACCTTCTCTGCTTCACATGGGAGCAGCATTTCCATGCAGGCACTCACTCTGGGTCATGGCTGAAGTTAGGTTACAGCTGTGCCTTCCTGTTTCTGATCATTGTCCTGGTTCTGGTCCTTGTCCTTGTCCTGGCTCTGGCCCATAGGCACATACTTCCAGTACAGCATCAGGAATGCCTGGTCATTGAGGACTTGCCTGGCCATCAGACACCCTGGTAGCTATTCCTGTCCCAGCCCTTCTCTCCTGGTCAGACACCAAGGGACTGTGCCCCTCAGTGAGCTTCTGCTCTGCTGGCCACCCTCACCCTTGGCTCCCAACTCTTCCTGCCTGACCTCACCATTCCCTGACATCTAAGATCATGTGCAAGTTCTGTAAAAAAAAAAAAAAAAAAAAAAAAAAAAAAAGTTTTCAAAATTTTTGGTCTGTGATCTAATATCAAAGTTGAAGATTCAAACTGATAAGTAACGAATGATTTTACACTTCCATGGGACCACACTCTATAGTAATAATTTCATTTTTAACTTATGGGAAAAGTCGTTTTATAACTAGAAAACACTGATGCAGAATACTTTGACTAATATCCCAAAGTAACTTTATCTTGCTGCATTAAGTAAGCCACTTTTGCTCACTGAATACTGAAGAACAAAGATGACTGAAAATCATGTCCTGGTTCTTAGTCCTATGGAGACATATTTTTACATTTTACTTAAATTCGTCCAGTAGTTATAAAGAATATATGTGATACTAAGGAGGTATGTATAGGAAAAGTCTCAGTAATACTTGAATTCTATATCTCTGAAAAATGACAGACTATGTATCAGAAGTTCACCTTTTATATTAATAGCTGAGCAGTGTGTTAAACAACAGAATATAATGTTAGATTTTATTTTGAAATTATCAGCTGGAGAAGGAATTTAGGAATTCTCAATGCACTAGGTGTTGCCTTTTCTAGATTCTGAATGCTGATTGTTTAATTGTCCATAAGAATTTATGGAAGTTCTCAGGTTAAGGAAGGAGGGGAAGAAAAATGGGAACAAAGCATGTTGGGGAGAGAGTAGAAAACCTGATTAAAGTATTTTAAAGTATTAAAAAGATTGTTCAAGTAATTAGGTCTGTCAGATTAGCATTGATTCTTGGGAAAAAAATGGAGTTCTGATACTGAATTTGTAATAAAAAGAAAAATTAAGCATTGGAAGTATATCTGTTGGCAATCAATAGGATTTATAATAAATAGATCTTGTTACACTAATATGGTGTCATTTTTCATTGGATGAACAACAAAAATAATGACACTGGTGTAATAAACTTCTGTAAATCACTGGAAACATTTTCACACAACTATTTGACTTAAAAAAAACAAAAAAACGAACTTGAAATCTATACAGTACACACTATGTAAATTAAAATATTAAATAGACTAGACCAGACCCCGAAGAACTCTGCTGGAAAATAAACACTCAGTGTATTTTTTCTGTAAAAATTCTTTTTTATATATATCTAAAGGATTCTTTTAGTTTATGTTTTAAAAAAAGTCAGAGTTTTGGATGATATGAATATTACGTGGAAGATTTATAGTGAAAACATCTTGCTAATCCGGAACAGAGTTTTGTATACTGGAACATCTATCATTACAGCCCGTGTAACTGGAATCTTCTAAGAACAAAGTATGTAAGAATTACAAGATGTTGAATACTACTTTGAGAAGTGACTTTGAAAGTCAGAAGTGGCAGGTACAACAGTCAATTGCAAATAAGTGAGGCACAGGTGAAATCAAAGGTAGTATGACTATATTGACCTGATGAGGTTATGTAACTAATATTGTTTTGGAATTCTTACTATCATCTTTTGTAACAATGTGAATTTGAATTGATTTTATTGTTTTAATTTCTGAGTTCAGGGATAGGGCATTGGGAGCTGAATATATACCTCTGAAAATGTCACTTCTGAAAGAAATTAAGGTTTTTTTTCTCTTTACAGTCCTTTTCCTAGGCAGTCCCTGTTAATCATAGAATCAGAATGGTTTGGGTTGGAAGGGACCTTAAGGATCATCTAGTTCCAATCCCCTGCCATGGGCAGGGACACCTTCCACTAGATCACGTTACTCAAAACCCCATTCGACCTGGCCTTGAACACTGCCAGGAATGGGGCATTTACAACTTCTCTGGGCAACCTGTTCCAGTGCCTCACCACCCTCATGGTGAAGAACTTCTTTCTTATACCTAATCTAAATCTAGCCTCTTTCAATTTAAAGCCATTAGCCCTTGTCCTATCAAGATAGATAAGCCTCTATAATAAAATTACTAGACTGTTAGATTAAGATGGGGCATATTATATTTCATCAGGTTATTTCACACTGAATTTCATTATGTTCCACAGATAAACAAGACAATTATGGAGATAAACAATAGCAGAGACAGAGAAATTTTTGGAGGCACCTTGATGGAAAAATGAGTTCACCAACATCTGAAATTAATTGGAAAGTCACTGAGGTAGAAAGGTACAGCGACAGTGTTCCATATAACCAGAGCTGCAGAAATGTTTCCTTTTGTGTTAACCACATTAATACTGTATGGAGAAACAGAAAGAAAACTAGTGCTTGGTGAACAGGGCATATAAAATGCATATATATATATATATATATATATATATATATATATATATGTGCTTCAGTGTGGCATGGTGAAGTTTTTTTCCTGTTTGCGGCTTTCAGGAGAATGCAAAGTCTTTTCAGTGTCTCTTATGTTGGAACTACATAGAAATGCAAACAGGAAAGAAAAAAAAAAAAAAAAGAATTGTGTTACTCATTTGCCAGGGTTTCTAATGGGAGCTGAAGGATTATGAAAAAAAACCCAAACCTTCTAAGCTGAAAGTTAAGCATGTTATCTCAAGTCATGCAAACTACTGTTGTATTGCTAATACCGAGGGGAGTGTCCATATGCCACTTTGGAGAAGACTGGGATCATGTGATTTCTCTTGGCAGAAGGATAGCTCCTTCTCCACCCAGAGACCTGCAACTGCAGAATGGTTCGGTGCTCTGGTACCACACACAGCAGAGAAAGCTCTGCATGGAGAAGTACCACAGTGGACCATGCCCAAACTGTGCATCTGCACCATAGGGAGGCACCATGGGGGATTCCCAGTTGCAGTGGTGGAGACCCACATCTGTCTTCCTGATTTGCTGTCTAGATAGATTTATTCCTTTCTGGGGACTCTGATCAGGGATGGTATGTTTTATACAACTGCTATCAATAGCTTCCCAGGCAAGTGGATCACAACATTTAGTTAGAGTCCTAGGTAAAGTTCCATTAGGGGTAAATTTACCATAACAGGTTGTCCTGGCTGTAAGGCTATAGGGTATTTTCTTTCATCAGAATGTGGAGTGCCAAGCTCAGCTTTTGCAATGAATGCTTGGATCCCAGGGCTCCACTGGGCCCATACTCATTATTGATTAAGTACTTTGGAAAGTCAAGTATCCCACTGGGCCTTGTGTGACCCAAAGTTCTCTTTCAATAAGCCATTAATTCTTTCTACCAGCCCATATGATCACGGATAATATGGGTGTGGAATACCCATTGAATTTCTTCTGGTTTTGACTATTCTTGCACTTCCTTACATGAGAAGCGTGAGCCATTATCACTTTGGATGACATCAGGAGTAGGTAGACTAGAGAACCAAAACAATAGCCCTCATACATTAGCCTTTTGGCACTTAGTTGCCATAAGCAAGCCAGAGACTCCTTACACTCCTGTGAGGATATACCATTATCCTGCAGAGTATCTGAATGGCCCGATATAATCAATCTGCCATGAAGATCGTAAAGTTTTCCCTTCACTGATATGTAGAGGCAGTGCCTTACCAGGATGATCTGCTTGTAATTTCAATCTACACTGTGAATATTCTGTAAGAATAATTTCATAAGTTTTTCTGTTTATAGGTCAACCCTTGCTCTGTGCAGCAAAGTAAAGCACTTTTTAACTTTTGTGACCTAATTTTTGACATAGCCATTTTCCCAACCAATATCACTTGGGATTTAAAGAGTTTTCTATTTTTATTTTCCTAATTTTAATCAATTCACCTTTTGGTTCCAGTTTGTGGCTGGTTTATTGTCCTTGGCATGGGTTTTTACCCATCCCATCTTGAATAGTGTTTTTCTGGCTATATTCAGTAGTAGTTGCCAATTTTGAGTTCTCCAAACTGGGATTCTGTTTACTTCCCTGTTCAGGGGTTACCACTGACAGAGCCATTGTGTGGCACCTGTCCACATGGCACAGGAGACAGCATAGATAACTTTTACTCTGTTTTGTGCTGCTAGAGCAACTGCCCTTAATTCTCTACCTGTACACTGTCTTCACCACTTTCTGTAACTTGTTGTCTGGTGGTAATTTCTAATGCAGCTGCTTTATACCGCCATCTGTCATTTACCCTTTTTGCTGAGGCATCAGTAAACCAAATGTCAGTGTTTTCTCAATGAGGGGAGGTGCATTTAGAATTAGTGAGTTTAAATGGCTGTTTTACTGTTAATGGGTCAATGTTTACAGGCATTTGCAATTTGAACATTTTTGTATCTGCTCCAGTCAGTTGCATTTCATTTGCTACTCCCATCAGGTAGGCATACCATTTCCTGGTGATGGGTTTCTGTGCAATTCCTTCTTGCAGAGCAGTTCCTTTTAGCATTATTTCTAGCAAATTAAGTAGTCCTCTAGTCTAAACAGATTGCCCTTGGTGTATTTTCTCAACTTGTTTAACTGATCAAACTAAAGACAAAATCCCTTTTCCCACTTGGAATGTCTCTGTCCTGTCTCTTTAAATGCAGTCAAGGTAAACATTAAAGGCCTTTTTTGGCCCACTTGGCCCTCTCTGGAATAGATTGCAATAAGTACCATGTTCTGCAAAATCAATTCCCCTTGTGTGTGTACTAGTCCCAATGACTACTATGTTTTTAATTCACATGTTAGAGCTTTGACTGCCCCTTCATGTTCTGGCTTCCATTTCCACAGTTTTCTCTTTCATAAAAATGAATAACAGTGGGCGAGCAATGATAGAAGATCTAGGTACGTGTTTCCTCCATTATCCTGAAGTATCCATAAGCTGCAATTCTTTCCTAGAATGGGGCATATGCAATTGTTCTATTTTACTTAAGGTATCCAGTGGAATTGCTGCACTACCTTCAATCCACCAAGTACCTACAAATTTTACTTCTCTATGTGGTCCCTGACATTTTTCAGGTGGAACTTCAACTTCTGCTTTATATAGTGCCTGCCACACTGCTGCTCCTGCTTCTATATATTGGTACAGTTTCATATCCTGAGGAAGTGAGACTGTAAAAGTCCAGCAAGCGCAGCATGAGCAATTGTTGAGTGAAGGTTTACACCCCTGTGGGAGTCTGTTAAAGGTGTATTGCACGCCTTCACAAGTAAAAGCAAATTTCTCTTTATCCTTCTCCTGCAAGGGAGCCATAAAGAACATATTTCAGACATCTAACACTGCCATCCATGGATGTGTGACCGCTTGTTAAAGTTGTAATATTAGCTACTGCAGCCATTAGAAAAGCTGTGCTGGCATTTAGACACTGATAAATCAGTTGTTAGGTACCGTCTCCCATCTGACATTTGGGCTGGCCATATGGGTGAATTGTATGGGGAGTGGGTTCTGGAAAAAATATGTTATTTTTCCAAGTCTGTTATTACATTGGAAATTCCATTTTGTTCCACTGCAGGAATTGGATACTGTGGTACATTGGTAATTTTAAAATCAAGGAGTTCAGGGGCTGTACAGTGTACATCCACTGTAGTCTCCCAGTTTATCCTGGGACTGGGAAACGCATCTGACAAGTGCCAATATTGTCCCGTCAAAGCATCAAAACCCAAAATATTTTCATTGTCATTTTTAATGGCAAAGTCTCTCACTCAGGAGCCATAAATTAACTTTTGCCATTTGGCAAATAACAGTTGTTCCATTTATTCTAGTGACTTTAACTCTCTGCCATTGGGGTTGCACAGACAGCATCTTGGCATCCTGTTGTGTCAGTACTGAAATTTGTGGTCCTGTATCCATTGGAAATTTCACCAGTTGTTGTTGAGGAACAACTTGAATCAGAATGTATTCTGCTTTATTGATGGGTCTATCCTCATATTCAGAGGAATCTGAAGATAATAATTGGTCATCATTTCCCTCATCATAGTCATCATGATCACCCCAAATATCACTATCTTAATTCTCTGGGGACATTATTAATTTCCTAATTTACATGGGGCTAAGTGGGTGTGGGGTCTGCATGAGCATCATCTTGAACTTTTCTTCCAAATTTTTTTTTTTCTCCTTTTCTTCGTGTGACTGCTCTTTTTCTGCCTGTATCTGTTCAGTTTGCAGGGACAGTAATAACTCATCTGCCTTCCTGCCTTCTATTTCCTCTCACAGATCTTGTCTGCTTCTATTTTGTTTTTTCCTATTGTTGCATTTATGGTAATGAATTAATTTGGTAAGAGATTAATCCCCTTGCAATCTAGCCAGTCCTCAGAGATTAGAGGGACTAGGGGAGGCTGGACTTATCTCTTAATAGGTATGTCAATTATGGCCATAACTATAGACGTGACACCAGATGCATGAACAGCCCATGTGCTGTAGGTCTGGTTGCATTCAAAAAAAGCAGTCAGGTTCATGAATAGTAGAGTTTATTCTTATGCAACATTTACAGATTCTTTGAGATTGACAGTGATAAACACACAAACTGCAGGTTGGCTATATAGCACTACACACAAAAAACCTGATTGAAATCACATGCAGTTAATTCCCAGGTAATCACTTGGCATAGCCAAGGGCCCAAGTCTTACCAAAAGTTGTCCCTTCTGGGGGGAGGGCAAAGGCCACAAACCCATTGATCTGACCCTCCAATTTGTTATTGGATTATCATGCCTCTGAGTTAGATACAAACTCGGGATTGTATTTATCTAAGTATGTATTTGTGAGTAGGTGGGACAGTGGTCAAGACATTCTTTCTTGAGTAATGACACAGTTCTTTCCTTGGAGCAAGGTGTGCTCTATTTTTGGGGAAAAAGAGGAAGACTGAGAGATAAGGTCCACAGAGTACTACAAAGCAGTCTTTGGGAGAAGAGAAAGAGCAGGAGATAAATCTGCATAGTCGTGTCAAATGTTTCTTGACACGACAAGACATCCTGACAGACAACTTCTAGGCACATGTCTAACATTTTAGAGACAATCCCTTTCGTTTATCATCTCTAATATTTCTTCTTCCTAATTTTTATTGTTCTTTAATAAATCCCCAGTTATGCCAGTGGTCATGAGAATTTGGTACACAGACTTATTCCATGCTTCCGTAAGTAATCAGTGATGCTACTTACCATCCTACCAACTATGAAAACTTGTCAGGAATGGGTGATTTAGAATGCTGAAAGGACCACTTCCAAAGCTATGAGCAAAAGTGGGTTTAGTATTGTGTTGCAAAAGTGCAGCCTAAGAAAGTTTGATGGCAAGGTTCACTCTATTACTGTACGGCACAATCATTTGAACAATGATTTTAAAAACTACCAAGTCACAAATCAAAGTTTCCATACTACAAGGTTATGCATGGTATTGGTCACTTACCAAAGATCTGCTGTTGCTAAAAGATCTCTCTGCCTTGAGGAGCAACCTTGAGAAGCACTCCAGCTCAAGGGGAGATCACCACCATGTAGCCATATTGCCTAGCAGGGAGAGCTCAGAGAAGGCTCACTTAGGCTGTTATATTAATGGGATAAAGTGGTTGGCTCATAGTTAAATTGCATGTGATGGGGAAGGTATGCATGAGATTCCCTGTACCCACAACTTTCTTTGCTCCTTGATAAACAAGTCTTGGAAAAGCCACACGCTATTCATGTGTTACTTGCATGATCGGTTTTCCAAGCTCATACACACTGTTCACTGTGTCACTGTGCTCCTTTCTGGGTATTCAGAGCACAGATTGGAACTAGAGGGGTTCTTGGCCTATCTATGGCTCAGGCTTTTACCTCCTTTGGAGCCTGTACCAAACTGCTCACAGTTTGGTTAAGGGGATGAGGGCATCCATCACAGCATTTGAGCTCAGGTGGTGTCACCCCAATCCTGTCAGTGAAGAGGTGAAATTGCATGCAAAATAACATAGCATGACTACCAGTGTTCAGAGTAGTAACTTGCAAATACTCAAGGATAAGAACATAGACACTGTTAAAAAGTGAAAATCAGTGATTCCGTACTCCACAAAGTACTATAGGGACTTGACGTTGTTATGGTGACAGGTCAATGAGTAATATAATGTCTATCATGTTGGCAGGAAAAAAGGCTTTTAAAGTTATTAAAGCACCTTCTGAAGTTCCTTAAATGGCTCAATGTTCTTAAATATTCTACTGGATTTACTGCTGTTCTGAGTATATTCTCAGCAATGAGGAGATGCATAACATAAGGTAGATAATTTACATGTCTGTTTACATTTTGTATCAGCACCATTGCTTTGTCATAGTTGCCTCTTTCTGTCAGAGTAGAGTTTTAAAAGGCATATTATGCTACATCTTTTGATAACATAGTATATCGCATTCATCTCTTTAGCCACTTCTTGAATGATACACATAGAATGACAGTATATATTCCATCATATCAAAACAATTTGCATTAAATATTTGACAGAAAACATATGCTTCTGATTTCCTTTTCAGGGGAAAAAAAAAAATAAATTAAAATCTCCATCGATGTCAAGCTGTGCAGCTCTGTCATTGTAAAGACACAATAACTTTATTTCCTTTCATGTGGAGGTTTGAATTCAGGTGCAGCCAGATGGCACGTGTCTGGCCATTCCCTTCCCCCTCCCCCCTCTGGTAAGATAGGGGAGGGATAAAAAAAGAGAATTCATGGGTTGAATAAAAAGAAATAATTTACTAAATATAACAAGCAAACAACAGTAACAGTAGTGAGTTCGAAAAGAAAATGGGTAAAATGCTATAGTGGCTTACTGAGAGCAGTGGCCGACGGCACACACACACAAACACCCCCACCCCCCGGAACAACACTGACTGATGAGCAGACGGTGTGCGCAGGAGAGAGAGACCCCAAAAACGAGACCCCACCTGGGCATGACATCACATGGTATGAAATACTTCAGTGAAAAATAACTCTATCCTGGTTGAAACCACGACATTTCATCACTTTTAGCAATTTGTAATGAAAGTCAATAGAATAAAGAGCAATGCACATCGTATTTTGCATTTTGAAAAATGCATCTTATTTTTTAGAGGTTCCTGGAAGATGTTGTTTATAACTTCCTTCTCCAAGTGATAAAGGAGACAACAAGAAGAGGTGCTATGCTGGACGTTGTTCTCACCAACCAGAAGGGGCTCATGGGAATGTGAAGCCCAATGGCAACCTTGGCTGCAGTGACCATTAAATGGTGAAGTTCAAGATCATTAGGGCAGGGAGGAGGGCACACAGCAAGCTTGCTACTCTGGACTTCAGGAGATCAGACTTTGGCCTCTTCAGGGATCTGCATGTTAGAGTAGCCCTGGAGGGAAGAGGTGCCCAAGAAAGCTGGTTAATATTCAAGGATCACCTCCTCCAAGTTCAGAAGTGATGCATTCAACAGAGGAAGTCAGATAATACTGCCACAAGGCTTGTATGGATGAACAAGAAGCTCCTGGAGAAGATCAAACAGAAAAAGGAAGCTTACAAAGCGTGGAAGTAAGGACAGGTAGCCTGGGAGGAAAACAAAGAAATTGTCTGAGCAGCCAGGGATTAGGTTAGGAAAGCCAAAGCCCTGATAGAATTAAATCTGGCTGAGGATGTCAAGGGCAATGAGAAAAGCTTTGATAAATATGTTGGTGACAAAAGGAAGACTAAGGAAAATGTGGACCCTCTCCAGAAGGAAACAGGACACTACGTTACCTAGGATATGGAGAATGCTGAGGTACTCAGTTACTTTTTTGCGCTTTTTTTAACTGGAAAGTGCTCCAACCACACTGCTCTGGTTTCAGAAGGGAAATGCAGGCAACAGAAGATTGAACAACTGCCCGCTGCAGGAGAAGATCTGATTTGAGACCATCTAAACAAATGGAAGGTGCACAAGTCCATAGAATCTGAGGAGATGCATCTGCAGGTCCTAAAGGAACCGGCAGAAGAAGTGGCTAAGCCACTATCCGTTATATTTGAGAAGTCGTGGCAGTCCAGTGAAGTTCCTGCTGACTGGAAAAGGGAAATATAAACTGCATTTTTATAAAGGGAAAAAAAAGGAAGACACAGAGAATTACAGACCAGTCAGTCTCACATCTGTACCTAGAAAGATCATGGAGAAGATCCTCCTGGAAAGTATTCTAGGGCACATGAAAAATAAGGAGGTGAATAGTGACAGCTAACATGACTTCACTAAGGGCAAATCATGCCTCATGAGTTTTGTGGCCTTCTTCAACAAGGTTACAGCATTGGTGAATGGTGAACGGCTCAATGTCCAAGTGGAGAGCAGTGATAACTGGCGTTCCTCAGGGGTTGGTGTTGGGGCCAGTGCTGTTGAACATCTTTGTTGATGACATGGACAGTGAGATTGAGAGTACCCTCAGCAAGTTTGCTGATGACACCAAGCTGTGTGGTGCACTCATCACACTGCAGAGAAGGGATGTGCCATCCAGAGGGACCTGGACAGGCTTGAGAGCTGGGCCCGTGCAAACCTCACGAAGTTCAAGAAGGCCAATTGCAAGGCCCCGCACATGTGTCAAAGTAATCCCAAGCACAAATAGAGTCTGGGCACAGAGTGGACTGAGAGCAGCCCTGCACAGAAGGGCTTGGAGTTACTGGTGGATGGAAAATGGACTATGAGTCAGCAATGTGTGTTTGCACCCCAGAAAGCCAAACGTATTCTGGGCTGCAGCAAGAGAAGTGTGGGCAGAAGGTGGAGGGTGGTGATTCTGTCCCTCTACTCTGCTCTTGTGAAACCCCACCCAGAGTGCTGTGTCCCGCTCTGGGGCCCTCCCTCAGTATAACATGGACATAGAACTGTTGGAGGGGATCCAGAGGAGGACCACAAAGGTGATCAGGGTGCTGGAGCACCTTCCTTATGAGGACAGGCTAAGGCAGTTGGGGTTGTTCATCTGGGAGAAGAGAAAGCTTCAGGAAGACCTTATAGCCACCTTCCAGTATTTAAAGGGGGCCTACAGGAAAGATGGGGAGGGACTTTTTATCAGGGAGTGTGGAGATAGGAAAGGGTTGTAACACTTTTTATCTGAAAGAGGGTAGATTTGGATTATCTATAAGGTAAGATGTCTTTACTTTGAGGGTGGTGACATCTGGAACAGGTTGTCCAGAGAAGTTGTTACAGAATCACAGAATCATCAAGGTTGGAAAAGACCTTGAAGATCATCTAGTCCAACCATTAACCTAACACTGACAGTTCCCAACTACACCATATCCCTCAGCGCTATGTCAACCTGACTCTTAAACGTCTCAAGGGATGGGGACTCCATCACCTACCTCCCTGGGCAGCCCATTCCAATGCCCAACAAACCATTCTGTAAAGAAATGCTTCCTAATATCCAGTTTAAACCTTCCCTGCTGCAACTTGAGGCCATTACCTTTTCTCCTATCAATTGTTAATTGGTTAGAGACTCATCCCCAGCTCTCTGCAACCTCCTTTCAGGTTTCCCCTCAGACTCTCTTCTCCAGACTAAACACCCCCAGTTCCCTCAGCCGCTCCTCGTACGACCTGTGCTCCAGACCCTGCACCAGCTTCATTGCCCTTCTCTGGACACGCTCGAGTCATTCAATGTCCTTTTTGTAGTGAGGGGCCCAAAACTGAACACAGGAATCGAGGGGCGGCCTCACCAGTGCCGAGGACAGGGGTCAGATCCCTTCCCTGTCCCTGCTGGCCACGCTATTGCTGACACAAGCCAGGATGCCATTGGCCTTCTTGGCCCCCTGGGCACACTGCTGGCTCCTGTTCAGACGGCTGTCAATCAGCACCCCCAGGTCCCTCTCTGACTGGCAGCTCTCCAGCCACTCCTCCCCAAGCCTGTAGCGCTGCTGGGGGTTGTTGTGGCCCAAGGGCAGCCCCCGGCATTTGGCCTTATGGAAACTCCTCCAGTTGGCCTCAGCCCATGGCTCCAGCCTGTCCAGGTCTCTCTGCAGAGCCTCCCTACCCTCGAGCACATCAACACTCCCACCCAGCTTGGGGTCATCTGCAAACTGACTGAGGGTGCACTCGATCCCCTGGTCTAGATCATCAATAAAGATGTTAAACAGGAGTGGCCCCAACACCGAGCCCTGGGGGACACCACTCCTGACCGGCCACTAACTGGATTTAACTCCATTCACCACAACTCTTTGGGCTCAGCCATCCAGACAGGTTTTTTTACCCAGTGAAATGTGTGCCCTTCCAAGCCACAAGCAACCAGTTTTACCAGGAGAATACTATGGGAAATGGTGTTAAAGGCTACTAAAGTGAAGGTAGACAAATCCACAACCTTTCCACAATCCAATAAGCAGGTTATCCTGTTGTAGAAGGAGATGAGGTTTGTCAGGCAGGAGCTGCCTTTCATAAACCCATGCTGATTGGGCCTGATCATCTGGTTGTCCCACATGTGTTGTGTGATGGTACTCAGGATGAGCTGCTCCATCAGCTTCCCTGGCACTAAAGTCAAGCTGACAGGCCTGTCATTTCTTAGATCATACTTCCAACCCTTCTTATAGATGGGCATCACATTGGCCAATTTCCAATCTGTCAGGACCTCCCCAGTCATCCAGGACTGCTGGTAAATGATGGAAATCACCTTGGCGAGCACCCCAGCCAGCTCCTTCAGCACCCTCAGGTGTATCCCGTCTGGTCCCATAGATTTGTGTGTGTGTCTGTGTGATGCAGCAGGTCACTGACTGTCTCCTCCTGGATTGTGGAGGGTCCTTCTCCCAGTCTCTGTCTTCTGGCTGTGGAGGCTGGATTCCCTCAGTACAACTAGTCTTGTTATTAAAGACTGAGGCAAAGAAGGCATTAAACACCTCCGCCTTTTCCTCATCACTCATTGCCATGTTTCCTCCTGGGTCTAGCAGGGGATGGAGGTTCTGCTTGGTCTTTCTTTTGTTGTTGAAATTTATGGACGACCCCTCCCTATTTCTATTCAAGGCCAGGTGTCTTGGTCTAGGAATCTGATCTAGTGTAAGGTGTCCATATCTATTGCATGGGGTTTGGAGATGATCTTTAAGGTCCCTTCCAACCCAAAGCATTCTATGATTCTGCACTTTTATGATTCTATGATTCTATGAAAACAGTGAGTTGATAGCCTATTTTTTTTTTTCTTTCCATAAAGTCAGGGACAAATAAAATACCAGGTTTTGCATGTGACTGTGCTGGGATTGTGTGGCAGGGTGTTTGGTAGCAGGAGAGGGGGCTACACTGTTGGCTCTCTGTAAGAAGCTTCTGGAAATCTGCCCCAGGTCCAAGTCTATCCCACTTCTGACTTAGGCAGAGCCAGATAGTAATGGTGGCTACACCTCTGTGATAATGTATTTAAGAAGGGAAACCTGAGAGGGGGTTGGGAGTTTGAGTGGAGGAGTTACAAGAGGGATGCATGTGCGAACACCAAGGTCAGTGGAAGGATGGAGGAGGAAGCGGGGCAGGTGTACTGAGCACAGAGGCCCCTTATATCCCACGGTGGTATGTCAGGGCCATCCCCCTGTCATCCATGAAAGTCACTGGAGAAGCAAAGATCTGCCTGCAGCCCATGGAGGAGCCCTGGGACTCTGGTAAGAAACAGCCCCCACTGTTGTAATTTGGCGCTGCTATAGTTTGGTCTTACGTAAGTTAATCAAAGACTGTAAAGAACATATTTAATACAAAGAAAAATAAATATTTTTTTTTTATAATTTTATCATTAAAGCAATATAACATTATAAAAGTATACTTCAATTTCCATTGCTCACTACAGAAGTATACAATTAAAATTGAACATTTTTAATGGCATAATAATAAATCTATGCTTCCAGTTAGGTAATTTTAATTTAAATAGTCAACTTTAACAACAAAGTTAAACATATTTTCAGCAGAAGCACTTGCAAAATTGTCTCCATTTTAATACTAAATTAAATAAACTTGTTATTTTGTTTGCATTACAATGTGTAATATGTGAATCTAAATATACCCTGCAAACATTCATGTATATGTCTAAACATTTTCATACTGTCAACTGAGGTTTAATCATTCAAATGCCTCTGATTTTTTTACGCTGGAACCTAAATAAAAATAATTTCATTTGAATTTCAAAGGAGGGGAAAAGTACAATCATAATTCCTCTAATATTCAACTATTGCTTTACATTCTCAGGTTTTCTTCCTGCATCTCTTACTCCCTTATTTAGGTACTTAAAAATCTCCTTACTTCCTCATATGAAGTGGTTTTCTCCACCCACCACAAAAAGAGTTGCAGTAACAATGGAGAAGAAAAAAACAAAATGTAACTGATTAAAATGTTCACAGAATAGTAGCATTTGTTTCTCTGTCTTATGTTTTCAAGAACTACAGTCTTATTTGTCACATTAAAATCTCAGCAGGCTTATGTTTACTTCAGAGATTAAATCAAATGGAAAATAAATACTGAGGTATGCATAAACAAGAAGATGAATTTACTTATCTTCTCCCAGTAGCCCTTTGTGAAAAAAAAAAAAAAAAAAAAAA
>NW_020799091.1:46761007-46764893 GCF_003259725.1 Athene cunicularia
TTTTTTTTTTTTTTTTTTTTTTAAAAAAAAAGGTGTCTCCTGTATTCTCATTTCATTTAAACTACCTTACCCAACAGAAAATCTATTTCACTGAAAATTCATTGTCTATTGGGTAGCACTCCTTGTTGAGAAATTAAGAGCATTTCAAATATAAATTTCAGCTGGAGATATAACACTAAATATGATTAGATTTCATAATTGTTTTGTTTAGTCTTTTTTTTGTTACATTAATCTATATTCATGCCTCTCTTTTAATTAATTTCATAATTGTAATTTTTCCTTGATCCTCACTTGTATATTGACCATGGGATACCAAGCACTCACTCACAGAAAAACAAATTGCTAATATCCTTTAAGACCTCATTTTGTACTGTGTGTTTTCATCCTGGGTTCTGAGAGGGGTACTGTTCCTTCAATATCCCTTACTAAGACAGTAGAAGAGTGACTAACCATTTTCTCTGGAGCTGCTATTTTTTCCCCAGTATATTCTTGCTTTACATCATCTCTTCAAAAGCCTCTATTTTTCCATTCTAACATAATAATAGACATGTCTATAAAGCCAGTCTCTCACTTTTAGGCTATTTTCTTGTAAGTTAGTAACTTTGTCTCAATGCAATCATGTTTATTTTCTGCCACTCTTCTTCAACAAAGTATGGGGTTTTTTTGAAGTAATCGTATGAAGTGCTGAAAAATTTCCTTTAGAGAGTGCTGAAACCAAATCCAAGATCAAGAAATAAGACTGGAACTTAATTTCATATTGTTAGAAGACAGTGAGATGATTCATTTTGTCCACTTTTTGTGCATTTTACTTTTTACACATTTTGTGTACTGTGACTTGTACTTGTAGGTCTGTGGGAAGAAGTGGAGGAAGGGACACTATGCATAAACTCTGCAAAAATTATGTAGCTTTCAAAATCAAGCAAAAATAAAGACAAAACACATCAGATGGGAGATACATTTCTGTTAAAAGATTACTGCAGTTTTGCAGTCTTTTGTCCTTCAGAGTAAATAATCATAAAATTCTATTATCAAAGCACATTTCTCTTTCATTTGAAACAAAATAATGATTTTTATAAGCACAGGATAAACTTAATGTGTCTATAACATTATATGTGTTTGTATGATTGTTTGTGTACAGTTTCTAGCAGGTTTTGAATGGTCTAGTATACACACAAAAAACTTACAAGCAGGATTCTCCTTCCCTTTGAAAAGTTTCTACCCACGTTATCTTTTTCTCTAAGTATATATTACCACTTCTTTGTCTCTAGATTTTCATGGTTTTGAAAAAGCACATGTAGTGATTAACTTCAAGTGTAGAAGGAAATTTTATGTTTTCCACTGAGATGTCTAGAAGAGATTACTTGGGAATAATGTCTGGAATGTATTCTTCCTTCATCCTTATTTTGACAGCCTGTCACCAGATAGAGCTTTTCACTTTTTGAAGACTAAATCAAAGGCAGAATCTTAGGTGGGACATAAAATTCAGACTAATGGGGAAAATCTTTGCAAAGCGAGCTTGACAAAAAAATCTGATATCATTAGTTGTTTATACATCAGTCTTGAAATAGACTTACTTCATTTTCATTTTTCACTGTGTTAACAACCTTTCACCATAACAGTCACTCTTTGACACTTCTACTATAAACTTTTCATTTCATCTGTGCTTACTATCTTACTGGAAGATTACTTACTTTTTTGTTGTTGTTGTTGTTGTTCACACACACACACAGACACACACAGAGGACATCAACACAGACTGCATGCAGATGACTACAGACAAGGTAGTGCACCTCCAGCAGTACCCACATACAGGACTCACACAAGATACAAGCTCAGACACCTCCTCCTCTTTGGCTGGCAGAGGCAGAAGGTCACTACTGCAGCACACACAACACACTCTCCAGGTTCACAAACACATGAAGATTCACAGGTCCTTTGAGAACCGTCATGGTCCCTTTTCTCACTCAACAGTCATGCCCAGATCCCGGCCCCTCCTACTCACCCCACAGATCACTGACTCTCCATCTGGTTTAGTTGAGTGCTTGTTGCAAACACGTAGTGCTCACACACTCATACCAGAGGCACCCCACACTTGTGAGCCCCTCCAGATACCAGAATAGATGCTTTGCTACCAGATTCTCAGTGGAGGCAAGGGATGGAGACATGGAGCACAACAAAGATGCAAGGGATGTTGATGGATCAGTAACCATGGTAACAACTGTGAAAGCTCAGGCTAGACTTAGAACATGTAAATGCAAAAAGGTGTGGGGGACATCAGCCCCTCTGAAGTGCATGTATACTAATGCACACAGCATGGGTAACAAACAGGAGGAGCTTGAAGCCATGATGAAACAGGAAAATTATGATGTCATGGCTATTACAGAAACATGGTGGGATGTCTGCCATGACTGGAGTGTGCCAGGTGATGGCTACAAGCTCTTTAGGAGGGACAGACAGGGAAGGAGAGGTGGTGGGGTGGCTCTGTATGTTAAGGACTGTTATGATTGCTTTGAGCACAAGTGTAGTGAAGAAAGGGTGGAGTGTCTTTGTGTTAGAATCAGGAGGAAGGCCAACAGGGCAGATGTTGTAGTGGGAGCCTATTATAGGCCACCTAACCAGGACAGAAATTAGATTAAATATTCTATAGCCACTTAGGAGAAATCTCATGATCGTTTGCCCTTGTTCTTGTGGGAGACTTTAACTTCCCAGACATCTGCTGGAAATACAACACAGCGGAGTGGGACCAGTCCCGGAGATTCCTGGAATGTGTGGGAGACAACTTTCTGATGCAGCTGGTGAGAGAACCGACCTTAGACTGGATATTAGGAAGCATTTCTTTACAGAATGGTTCATTGAGCATTGGAGTGCAGTCCCCATCCCTTGAGACGTTTAAGAGTCAGGTTGACACAGAGCTTAGAGATATGATGTAGGTGAGAATAATCAGTGTTAGGTTAATGGTTGGACGAGATGATCTTTCCATCATCACTAGATGATTCTGTGCTTCTGTGATACCCCTGCCCAAACTTGAGGCTCCCTACTCACCCTCTGCCCAGCTTGGAGTTTGCCAGTGAATATAGAGGCACACTGCACACACACCCTGTTTGGAGGAGACACAGAGACTTGCTCCCATCAGTCAGCACCAGACACACAAGATGTGAACCACGGTCTCACTCCTGCTGCTAGCACTGAGCCCATCTCTCACCTTACCCCAGTCCACTCAGTAACTGGTCTGGGGAACATTCACCACCTCCAACCCAGTTTCTGAAAGGTTAATCACACCCGCTGGCTCCAGTAGCTGATGCTGAGACCCCACTGGTTCCAGTCCATGAGCACCCACACCCACAGTCTCATTCCAGGAGCTTGCACTCAGTCCCTTCACACCAGTACCCCCAGCAGCTCTGTTACAGAGGCTCTCAAATAAACAAATATCCACACACAAAAAAAAAATTTTATTATTAGCACAATTAACTAGCTCTTTGTAAATTACAAGTTTGAATGTCCGTGAGAGGAGAACAGAAAAACTCCCCAGGGTTTAACGACAACCCCAAACGCTCTGTCACTCACCTGACAAGTGAGGGCTCTCACCCCCGAGGACCTGCTCAGGGCAGCGTCCCGACCCAAGGCCCCTCGAGGAGTTTCCTTGGGCAGCGTCCTGACCCCAGGGGAGAGTCCTCGCCCGCAGCTGCTGCTCCAGGGGACGAGCTCCCAATGTCTCCCCCCGGGGACTCCATTTATCCCCAGGCCCAACCTGACCTGCAGTCAGTAGCGGCTCCCGCTGGCCAAAGGCCCCAACTGCCGCGAGGCCCCGAGAGCAAAGGCAGCGCCGAGCTGCTGCGCCTCAGCAGCCAAGGAGCTCTGCTCGCACCCGGCGGGTGCGCCTGGCACA
>NW_020799091.1:46764943-46812877 GCF_003259725.1 Athene cunicularia
AAGTGCATGTATACCAATGCACACAGCATGGGTAACAAACAGGAGGAGCTTGAAGCCATGATGAAACAGGAAAATTATGATGTCATGGCTATTACAGAAACATGGTGGGATGTCTGCCATGACTGGAGTATGCCAGGTGATGGCTACAAGCTCTTTAGGAGGGACAGAGAGGGAAGGAGAGGTGGTGGGGTGGCTCTGTATGTTAAGGACTGTTATGATTGCTTTGAGCACAAGTGTAGTGAAGAAAGGGTGGAGTGTCTTTGTGTTAGAATCAGGAGGAAGGCCAACAGGGCAGATGTTGTAGTGGGAGCCTATTATAGGCCACCTAACCAGGACAGAAATTAGATTAAATATTCTATAGCCACTTAGGAGAAATCTCATGATCGTTTGCCCTTGTTCTTGTGGGAGACTTTAACTTCCCAGACATCTGCTGGAAATACAACACAGCGGAGTGGGACCAGTCCCGGAGATTCCTGGAATGTGTGGGAGACAACTTTCTGATGCAGCTGGTGAGAGAACCGACCAGAGAAGGTGCTCTGCAGGATCTCCTCTTTGTGAACAAAGAAGAACTGATGGAAGATGTGGCTGTTGGAGGCCAACTAGGGCACAGTGATCATGTAATAATAGAGTTCTCTACCCTTAGAGAGGCCAGGAGAGCGGGCAGCAGAACTGACATCCTGGGCTGACTTTGACTTGTTTAGGCAACTGCTTGACAGAATCCCCTGGGAGATGGTCCTGAAAGGTATAGGGGTCCAGGAAGGCTAGTCACTCTTTAAGAAGAAAGTCTTGATGTCACAGGAACAGACTGTTCCCAGGTGCTGTAAGAGAAGCCAGCGCCAGAGAAGACAACCCTGGCTGAACAGGGAGCTTTGGTTGCACCTCAGGGAGGAAAGAATAGCTTACAGTCTTCAGAAGAAGGGACTAGCCACTCAGAGTGATTATAAAGATGCTGTGAGGCTATGCAGGGTGGAAGTCAGGAGGTCTAAAACCCAGCTAGAAATTAATCTGTCTTCAGCAATCGAGGATAACAGTGAACGCTTCTATAAGTACATCAACAGCAAAAGAAAGACCAGGGAGAGCCTCCTTTCCCTGCAAGATGCAACGAGTGATGAGGAAAAAGCTGAGGTGCTTAATGCCTTCTTTGCCTCAGTCTTTAACCACAAGATTAGTTGTACTGAGGAATTCCAGCCTCCTCAGTCCCCACACTCCAGGAGGAGATAGTGACCTATGGCATCACATAGACACAAGTCTATGGGACCAGATGGGATACACCCAAGGGTGCTGAAGGAGCTGGCTGGGGTGCTCGCCAAGGCGCTTTCCATCATTTACCAGCAGTCCTGGCTGACCGGGGAGGTACCGATAGATTGGAAATCTGCCAAGATGACACCCATATATAATAAGGTTCGTAAGCATGATCTAGGAAATCATAGCCCTTTCAGCTTGAATTCAGTGTTGATTGGCAGCTGTCTGAACAGCAGCCAGCAGTGTGCCCAGGGAGCCAAGAAGGCCAATGGCATCCTGGCTTGTGTCAGCAATAGCGTGGCCAGCAGGGACAGGGAAGGGATCTTACCCCTGTCCTCGGCACTGGTGAGGCCGCACCTCGATTCCTGTGTTCAGTTTTGGGCCCCTCACTACAAAAAGGACATTGAATGACTCGAGCGTGTCCAGAGAAGGGCAACGGAGCTGGTGCAGGGTCTGGAGCACAGGTTGTACGAGGAGCGGCTGAGGGAACTGGGGGTGTTTAGTCTGGAGAAGAGGAGGCTGAGGGGAGACCTCATTGCCCTCTACAGCTACCTGAAAAGAGGTTGCAGAGAGCTGGGGACGAGTATCTAACCAACTAACAATTGATAGGAGAAAAGGTAGTGACCTCAAGTTACACCAGGCAAGGTTTAGACTGGATATTAGGAAGCATTTCTTTACAGAATGGTTCATTGAGCATTGGAGTGCAGTCCCCATCCCTTGAGACGTTTAAGAGTCAGGTTGACACAGAGCTTAGAGATATGATGTAGGTGAGAATAGTCAGTGTTAGGTTAATGGTTGGACGAGATGATCTTTCCATCATCACTAGATGATTCTGTGCTTCTGTGATACCCCTGCCCAAACTTGAGGCTCCCTACTCACCCTCTGCCCAGCTTGGAGTTTGCCAGTGAATATAGAGGCACACTGCACACACACCCTGTTTGGAGGAGACACAGAGACTTGCTCCCATCAGTCAGCACCAGACACACAAGATGTGAACCACGGTCTCACTCCTGCTGCTAGCACTGAGCCCATCTCTCACCTTACCCCAGTCCACTCAGTAACTGGTCTGGGGAACATTCACCACCTCCAACCCAGTTTCTGAAAGGTTAATCACACCCGCTGGCTCCAGTAGCTGATGCTGAGACCCCACTGGTTCCAGTCCATGAGCACCCACACCCACAGTCTCATTCCAGGAGCTTGCACTCAGTCCCTTCACACCAGTACCCCCAGCAGCTCTGTTACAGAGGCTCTCAAATAAACAAATATCCACACACAAAAAAAAAATTTTATTATTAGCACAATTAACTAGCTCTTTGTAAATTACAAGTTTGAATGTCCGTGAGAGGAGAACAGAAAAACTCCCCAGGGTTTAACGACAACCCCAAACGCTCTGTCACTCACCTGACAAGTGAGGGCTCTCACCCCCGAGGACCTGCTCAGGGCAGCGTCCCGACCCAAGGCCCCTCGAGGAGTTTCCTTGGGCAGCGTCCTGACCCAAGGGGAGAGTCCCCGACCGCAGCTGCTGCTCCAGGGGACGAGCTCCCAATGTCTCCCCCCGGGGACTCCATTTATCCCCAGGCCCAACCTGACCTGCAGTCAGTAGCGGCTCCCGCTGGCCAAAGGCCCCAACTGCCGCGAGGCCCCGAGAGCAAAGGCAGCGCCGAGCTGCTGCGCCTCAGCAGCCAAGGAGCTCTGCTCGCACCCGGCGGGTGCGCCTGGCACAGTCTGGCACTGAGTCTTTGCAGTACTCACACACATACAGGTTAGAGAGTGAGGTTATGTAGACACAGATAAGAAAAGATTTTACGAGAAGATGTGAGAAGACAGAATGCCTGTGATGATCAGATGCAGGGCTCAGCCAGACAAGCATACTGATGATCTCCAATTAACATGCCATCAGCACTGTTTTATACCCTTTTCTGTCTAATCCTCCTTCATTTCTTCCTGCTTCCCCCTTCCACTGCACATTGCCTCATCAGTTACCACACTCCTACCAACCTCTTCCAACATCCTGGACCCTCAGGTTTGTATCTTCATTCATTGCCAAGTCCCCATTTTCCTGTAGTTACTTGACCGATCATCTGTTAGTGTGACTGACTAGATTTGTTAGTGGTTACCATCTCTGTTAATGTTAATTGGACAGGTTTTATCTGTGTGTTTGTCTTCCTCCCTTATCACCCCAGCTGAAAAAAATATTTTCACATTCCACATACTCTTACCAGTTGGTGCAGCTGACCAGGTTTCTTCTTATGACCTCCCTTATCCTTTGTTGGTCAGGTTTGTCTCTGCATGTTCTGGTTTGTGGTTCCTTTGACCAGATAGTTTTAGAGGAGCAGACATTCTCCTTCTGCCTATCATTGCAGTCTTTATTAAATTACATGTAAAACAGCAAAAGATATTGTTTGGTTGTAGTTTGTGCTGTTTCACTGGCTTTAATGAATGACAAAAAGCTTTCTATATCATTTTCTCATATATACTTGGATCCCCAAAGCTTTTCAGTTATTTCCCTGTTGTTCTATGTTTATTGTACTGAACATTCTTGTCTCATTGAATATGTCCCTTAAAATGTATACTGTACACATCACAATTTATTAATAAAATACATATACTTTAAATTTCCCATATCAATTAATTGAGAAAATTAGAGTTTGTTAGAGGCAATAAAACTATGTCATTAATGTAGGCTTTGGGACAAGCTATCCACAGATATAAATAGGCATTGCTCCATTGACTTTATTGGTCTGGGCCATAAAATCCAGGTCCTGTCCCCTGCTTATATAGCCTTGCCTTTCTTTATTGTCTTTGAACTTTCATGAGGTGCATTAATATAATACAGTTATGCCCAAGAGGTGTTCAGTTTTCTGTGCTTGTGTTAGAAAGAAGCAGTTCTTTCTGGAATGGTTTGATTGCATCAGATGAAGAGATGATTGTATCAGTATTTCATTACCTTGGTGATTTCTTTTTTATCAAAATAAAAGGATCTATGCATTCACATTCATTACAGAAAAGAAAGCCCAATCAACATACAAATCTTCTGGGCATTAGATTGCTTGTTGCAGCCCCTGAGATACTTCAACACTATAAAGAAGCAAGATACCCAGATATTTAACTACTTGCTGTTGGTAAGTAATTAGAAGAGAAAGCAGCTTTGAGACGATAGCAATGAAACAAAAACAATCCTTATTTATCTATTCAGCATCTTCTACTTTAAGATGTTATTGATGAGGATCAGAAACCACAAGCCTCATTCATCTTGGCTGGTAGATCACCAGAAGCATTGAGTCTATCCTCTTTCTGAATTGAAATTCCAATACTCATAGAACTTGTGCTTACATATTATTACTTGACTGACTAGTTGCCTCTTTGCCTCCAAAAATACATGTTCCTAATTCTGGCTCAGAAGTTCCGAAGCACAAGAAAATAACTTCCTAATGTATTTAAGCTGTGCCAAATAAGTAAATATGAGAATAATCTATTCCCACTTATTACTATCCTCAAGAAAAAACACTAAAAAATATTAAGTTTTGTAGTACTAAAAGATGATAAATCCAGTCTCCAAAATAGGTCAAAAAAAGAGTTACAATTATTCTTTAGACAGTGATTTGGGCTGTATAATTAGCTAGCAACATCATTAGCAATCTTGGATATATCTCAGTGTCCTGAATTTACATATTTCAGCTGCAAATGTAATAATTTGCACCTCCAGATATTTTATTTAAAGCACCAATGAATTTTCAAGAGTGGATCATCAAATATGTCCAAATATCCTTTAAGTGTTCTTCAAAGAATGACTTTTAGACAGGAAAAATATCTGAGTATTTGGAAAACAAAAATAAAAAGGCCTTGAACGTCTTTGCTTCCACTTTATTAAACTCACATATATCTCAATTTTAAAAAGTTATTTCCTCTTTTAAAACTTGCTATTTTATTCAATGTTTTATAAATCATTCATCTTAAGTAACAGATAATTGCACCAAAAATAATTAGAATTTTTCCATATTGGAGTAGTTGGATCATTTACAAATGAAATGGGAAACTTTGGTGAAACTGCTTTCCAGCAATAAACGCAAAGTGAACAAATATAAAGCACGAATTGTTTTTATTTTCTATGATTTTTGATTTTAAGAAAAGTATAACCTCTGATAATTATCAGTATTTCCTTTCTACTTTTTGTAGCAGGATTTTTTTTTCCATTTTACAAATTATCATTGAAACAGAAGGTTTAAAAGAAAATGAAAATTAAGAAGTATGAAAGAACTTTAACTATTAGGTTAACATAAATGAAGTTTGTATGGACAAGGCAAAATTTTTCGCAGCTTTGTATGTGGAAAGCCTGCCACATACCAGTTTTTTATGCTTTTCTGATTTATTTTTGTTAACAATTATGACTGTAGAGTGATTGAGGTCAAATAACAGCAACATTAATACCCAAAATCAAAATGATGCAAATGCAAACCCCTAGCACACATGCCAATAAGTACCAGTGGTCCTGAAGATCCTTCCCTGCTCTTTCTACTCCCATCTTTTTCTGAGGCTTTGAAGAATTTATTACAGTTGAGACTGTCTAATATGGAACCCCTTATGAGACCCAAAAGGTACATTGGCTTTCAATTAGTGAAATTCTTCTTCTACCCCCAGATGAATCTAATGAGGAAATGAACTGAATCTCTGCAGATTTTATAGTCCCTTAAGGTTTTATTAAGCAGTACTTGAAAGCCTTTCTTTCTTCATAAATTCCATTATATGAAGTTAACCCTGTCACCTTGCCAGTCCTTATTTTGTAACTGCATTTTTTATGTCTTACATGGGTTTAAATAAGATGGATTTATATCTCAGCTTTTTCCATCCTAACAGCATTTTTGTCATTTTGATTTCCCTTAATCACACACAAAAAATAGGGGTTTAAAAAACTGTCACCTGAAGTAGCTTAGTTGTCCTATAGACTGTCAGAAGGAAGAGACAGGCGCAGGCAGAAAGTCATTCACCTTATCATCAGATGTGAATATGATAGCCAGAGTTAAGTGAGAGGAATCTCATTCTCACCACCATTTGTTCATGACAGTTGCACATATCATTTGCTCATGGTTGAATAAAAGACAGGGCTGGCTTTCAGGCACCTCTCAACAGCCTTGGTCAGCTAGCATGCATACATCTAGGAACATATTCTAGATGTGTGCAAGTAAACCCATGCAATTTTTAACCCCTCCAGTCTGTCTGCTTTCCCCAAACCATCTTCCTTTGGTTGCATGGTTCAGAATTCTTCCCATACGCCGTTCAAATGCTGGTCTTGAAACACAAGTATATGAAACTTTTTTCTTGATTTGTACCTCCTACCATCTGTCTGTTGTGTTTGCCTTTTTACTTGTTCGTATCTGCCCCAGCTGTTTGCTTAGGTCCCTATGTGACCTCTCTTTTCAATCTTAATTTTTAAAATAATTACAAACTCTTTAAATCCTTCCCTATATCATCTCTTTGGGAGCCCATGTTTCCAGTCCATTGTTCAGTGACAGTTACAACAGAACTTAAACAAAGCACCAAGGACTTTCCTTGTTTAAAATTAATGCTTTCCCAGCTGACATTAATATGTTTTGGCATTTTAAAATTGTCTTGTTCTATACTTCTTCATTTGTTAGATTAATGACAAAGCTTCTGGAAGTTTTCACACCATTTTTCTTACTACTTGCATCTATTTGTTTATATTGCTTACAATCTGTTTATCTGAATGCTTTAATTGTTCCAATGTCTTCTTGACTTCATATCTCCCCTATATTTGAAACCTGACGCATTCATTACTGAATCTCTTGAACATCTAGGCTGATATATGCCAGTAGACTTGGGATCACTTACTGATTGTAACAAGTGAGGTTTGTGGTGCATGATTCCAACAGAAACTCTATTACAATAACTTTCTAATCTTTTAACAAAACCACACATCTAACATTAGAGTTTCTGGACTAAAGCAGTTATCATAAATCCTCCTTACTGATTTGAGAACAGAAACCAAAATAAACCTGCAGCTTCTCTGCCTATTGGATTATTATCTTCTTATCTGTGATTTACTGTATAAAAAATAAGTCAGATTGCTCTAAAATTACCTGTTAAAATTACAATAGGAGTCTAGAAGGACAAAACTGCACAATTTCCTAGTCATTGAAAATTTTATCTTTCTATTTTCTACTTCAATAAGACAACTAATTTTAAACTAAGTGAATCTGAATTATCAGCAGTGAGTGTGTAGTTATAATGAATGCACCAAAGCTTTTTTCCCAGATAATTTTTAAATGGTATATGAGAAGGAAAGTAATAACTAAATAAATAACTAGATAGGAGTTCATTAGTGGCGCTTTTTTTTGTTTGTTTGTTTGTTTGTTTTTTTCCCCCTCCCCATAAATCTAAGTTATTTTTAACCAAATGTCCATTTTTAGTGTACACAATATTTATAACAGTCATGATTCATATTGGAATGAGATGAAGTGGATGCAAATTTTTACTGATAATTACAGTCTTTCAACATTATACATAAGCACTCATGCACAGCCACTGAATAACTGTCAACATTTCTGAGGGCTGTAATGTACATGAAGATTTATTAATGCTTATCAGAATTCTGACTCACCTTCTCTTCTTTATGCTCTTTATGAATATGTTTATACAGGGTTTTATAAACATTCTCATACTCTGCTGTGTATAAAAATAGTAGGAAAGAAATAAAGGCTCAAAAATCAATGATCCATGATTAACACTGTTGAAGAAGGGTTTTTACTGTCTAACAAATGTAAGCAGAATGAAACCTGGAAATTTTTATAAGATGAATTATTATGGAGAGAACCTTGCACTTTTCATTAAAATTTATGATCATACTTGATTCAGTTTGATGCATATACATGAAATTAGGATATGAATTATTTAAAATTTATTGGAAGGGTGCTCCATTTTCGAAGTCAATAATTGGTTCCCAGGTGAATAAAATATGAGACCAAGGGCCAGATACCTTGTCCCAATAACACATCTGAATTATTGTTGAAGAAAATGGAGTTCATTCTTATTAGACCTTTTATCACGCAAGTAAAATTATTTGCTGTTCCATTAATGAAAGAATAACTATTGATAAACCAATAATAAGCTCTCTTCTGTATGTTAACTCAGCACACTGCTAATGTCATTTTAATTTTCCATCTCCCTTAGAATTCATAAAGTTTCAAATTCATTTCTGCAACATATCTTTCCTCTTTATACAGCTCAACCTCTACCTCAAGAAATCTTAGGAACTGGAATCAATAAACATACTTTATCAGATGTTGCATGATATTGAATTGTTTTTCAGGCTTTTTGATCACTCATTAAATGCATTTTAATGAATTTAATTCACTTCTGTTATAAAAGTAACTTGCACTTGTAATTTTTTTAAAAAAATAAAGTCTAGTCACCTTACACTTAATTGGTTTGCTGTTTTATTTGAGGAAAAACATTTTTTAAATTAATTCAAATTACATTTTCTTATACAAAAGTAACACAAAAGAAACTAAAAAATTTAATAAAATATGATATACAGTTTTCAAACTGTTCTGTCCCAGATGATTTGGACTCTTCAGTGGGAAAATAATTCTATCAATAATAAATATGCACGTATATAACTAAATAGTTTTTTAATTGCTTATTCAGAATTGTACAGTTGATATCTGTCTAAATCAATAACAGTCTGTACATAAAGTGTACTGAATAAGAATTATTCACACAGTGAAATAGAGATGGTCTGTTTATGCAGTACACATAAACACATATACACAAACAGTAAATAATGTAAGAGTATCTATCCATCATTCCAATCATTTCTACCTTATTTAAAGGATACAGTACACAACCCTTTTTGAAGCACTAGGATATTTCTCTGCATTTCCCGTTCTTAAACATTACTGAGCAATCATTCTACATATGTGAGATTATCAAATTACAGCTTTAATCACCTTTAAATGCATAATGAAATCTGAAATCATCTAAAACCAAAAATAACCCCTATGTTTTCTGTCAAGTATATAAGCGATACCTGGTTTGCATTTTCTTTATTTCTCTTTTTCAATATGATAAAATTAAGTGAAGCTGTCAAGAATTTCTGGTAAACGTATTTTATGTTATTTTTAATTATGTTAAAAAAAAAAAAAAAAAAGAAAGCAACTCTTGAGGACAGGACTGAAAGTGAAATATTAGCTAATTAGGACCATTTCTTTCATCTACAATTGTTCTTAAATGGATTTTTTTGTTCTATCTTCCTATTCTGTATGGGGTACTGACCATGGTCAGATGTGGGATATCATATTAGATGGAATACTGAACTGTTCTCACTGGGGTAATTTTTTTCTTCTGTCTACTGTTTCTTGGTGAGCAGGTTGATGAAGATCAATAGTGTGATTCAGCATTCTTTGTGCAAACTCTAACTTTCACTCTGAGAGTAAAATGTGTTTTACCTTCACAAAGTTAGAAACTAAATCAGTCAGAACTCTTAGAGTCATCAGCAATGTAGGATTAGGTCTATGATGGTGGATTGAAAAAAAAAAAAAGAAAAGGAAGCTGAAAATACTCATTATCCCTCAATCTAAAAAAATGAATCATGGAAAATGGCTATATGTAGCATTAAGGAAAGAAACAAACATACAAACCAAAATAACAACAAAACAACAAAAGCAATTTTTTTTCTCTTAAATGTAACTTTTGAATCTGCAAAATATAGTTCTGAAAATCACATCTAATTCTGCTTTCCAGTTCAGCATATCTGGATATTTTTCTTTTTGTCTACCTTTACCCGAGCTTCTGAAATAGTTCTCAGAGACTACGATAGCTACATCTAGTTCTTTGACTAGTTTCCTGCATAAGGAAAGATAGTCTCCCCACTATGTAAGAATCTTGCAGAAACATTATAGTCTGCAAGCAAACACTGTATGTAATAAACATAGAGGTATGATACGTAACACAGGCATTTCCTACTTTATAACTGCAGCATTAGAACTCTCTTGTGAATAGATTATGTTACTTTAATCAGTGATATATTATAATTTTGCTGTGGATCCAAGTCTCTACACAAATTCGACTTCACCTTTTACTCTCTTCTTCTCTCTTGTCCCTGCCTGTTCACTAGAGCATTCTTTGGGCATTCTTTTATTTCTTTTTTTTTTTTTTAATTTAACACCTTAAATGTAAAATTACCTTATCTTCTCTGTCTTCTTTAATTGTTATTATCAACATTCATGACTGCTGTACTTCTACAAAAACTGGAAATACGTATATCACAGTTGATGCCTAATTATTTAAAAAATAAATTAGTCATCTAAATGGGAATTTTCTGTCTTCATATGCATTTTGTGTTGGCACTTTCCTTTGCCAAATGTCTATGGGAAGAGCAACTGTTTCTTATTCACTCTTGATATTTAATGAAAAATAACAAAACATAGTATTAATAATTATAAGGCATTTACATATATTAGGAGGTTTTTACTTCTTTTGATTTGCTTTTACTTTTGGTGTTATTCAACCCTTCCAAGTTAAAGGAGCACCACTATACATTCAGTAAGTAAACTGTACCTGTATTTCTTATAGTTCTGTATTAGAAGTTAAAGTAAGAAACAAGCTAATTTTGACTCCTGACTTGTTTAAAAAGAAACCCCAGCAAATTAGAGAAAAAGAAGCAAAAAGACCCAAAATCTTTAAAACTTCTGGTACCAGCTTCCTTTAGGTTCGAGACTTTTCCCATAACAAACAGTTTATGTTATGATGGTTCATATTCTATTTTTCAGTTGTTGATGAAATGTCAGACAGGCTACATCATAGCACATAAAGAAAATGCAAATAATTATATATTTTTTAAGACTTTTAATGCAAAAAATAAGTTATTTTGGTTGAAGTATGTATATATTTTTCTTAGATGATGTTCTAGATGAATAAATTTTTCTATTAAGTGAAGTTAATTAATTTATAAGGATTTCTAAAACAGAATACATCTGAATATGCTTATTTTGCAAAAGCTAAAGTATTTATTTTATTAAAGGGAGAAAGCTTGTTTTGTCTACTTTATTTATGGGATGCTAAACCAAAAAGATTTTTAACAATTTGTCTAAATCACTTTTTAAAGTGTGATTAAGCTGAAAATAGCTACAGTTTTGCTATCTAGATTCAGTCTCCACCTACAGAATCAAATAGACTTTTTAACATGTTATAACTGAAACTGTACTATGTATGTCTCTCTTTTTCCTTCTAGCTTTGAATTTTTTTTGTCTCATATAGTATTTTTTGTTGTTTTCTGCTTTCGGAGTTTTGATTAATCTTTCATACGGGGCTCTAATTGGTGAATAACACGAGACAGAATATAATAGTGTAAGACAGACCAAAACACAATACAACTACCACAGCTTAGATAAGGCAAAGTATTAGATTAAAAGTTTTAAATATTACTTCTGAAATATTACTTCTGTGTTCTTAATTGTGTTTAAAAGGTTATTAGCGTTTAAAAAAAAATCATACAAAGACAAAAAACTTCAGAATTTATTACAGATCTTTATGCAGGGGTTTGACCCTGGTAGCCATACAGCTTCTTAGTTACTTCACCGGGTGAGACAGAGGAAGAGCAAAGGCAGAGTGAAAGGAAGAAAACTTGTGGTTTGAGATGAAAACTGTTTAATAGAGATGTAGAAGAAGATGAGAAAGAAAACCAAACAAAAGTGATGCAAAGGTAATCACTCTCCACCTCCCATGGGTAAACCATTGTTCACCCTGTTCTTGAGCAAAAGATGGCTAACCTCCCTGAACCCTTTCTTCTCTGTTTTAGTGCTGAGTATGACATTATATGACATGGAATATTTCTTTGGTTAGTTCAGGTCATCTGTCTGATTGTGCATCCCTCGATGTATTCACTGGGGGAGCAGAGTGAGAAATAGAGAAGGCCTTGATACTGTGCAAACACTGCTCAACAATAGCTAAAATATTAGGGTGTTATAAGAATTGTTTTGGTCACAAATCTAAAATACAACATCATAAGGGCTGCTATGAAAAATTTAACTTCATCCCAAGTATAACAATACATTATTTATTAAAAAACAAACAAAATCCCCTCCCTGTATTATACACTGATTCAATAGTCATAACCAAATATCAATGAGCCACGAGATGTAATATTATCACAAGCTCATTTTTCTCCCAGGTATAGGTCAAATCTGTATAATTTTAATGAAAGAGAAAACTCATCACTCCTTCACAAATAATTAAAATACATTAAATACATATTTTCCTATACTGTTTAATAAACAGTAGATTCAGAATTTTAGCTGTAAAATAATCTCAGTAACTTAACATCTGAAATAATTTTAATGGAACATGAGAATCTGAAATTCTGGATTCTGCACCTAGGTTGGAGTAGTGCTGGGCACAAGTATAAACTGGGGAAAATGTGGCTGGAGAGCAGCCCTGCAGATAAGGATCTGAGGGTGCTGGTCAACATCAGGCTCAATACGAGTCAGCAGCATGCCCTGGAAGCAAGAGGGAAAATATCATCCTGGGGTGCATCAAACACAGCATAAGCAGCTGGTCAAAAGGGGTGAATCCAATGTATTTAGTGTTTGTGTAGCCTCATCTTGTTCTGTGTGCAGTTCTGGGCCCCACAATTTATGATGCATGTGAAGGTCCTTGAATGTGTCCAGAGAAGGGTAACAAAGCTGGTGAAAGGGCTGGAAGGCATGTCCAGTGAGGAGTGGCTGAGGGCTCTGTGCTTGTCTAGTTTGGAGATAAGGAGGCTGAGGGGTGACCTCATTGCTGTCTGCAGCTTCCTGAGGAGGGGAAAGCGGAGAGGGAGGTGCTGAGCTCTTCTCCCTGGTATCCACTAACAGGATATGTGAAAATAGCTCAAAGCTGCAGCAGACTGGACATTAGGAATCATTTCTTTACTGACAGGGTTGTCAAACACTGAAACAGGCTTCCTAGAGAGGTAGGTGATGCCTCAAGCCTGTCAGTGTTTAAGAGACACTTGGAGAGTGCCCTTAATAACATGTTTTAACTTTTGGTTAGCCCTGAATTGGTCAGACAGTTAGACTAGATGATCATTGTAGGTCCCTTCCAACTGACATTGTCTGTAGGTCTATAAGTCTGCCCAGAGCTGCTGTTGATTTTGATAGAAACTAGGAACACTCATCAGAGTTTTAGGGTAAGTTAGACATTTTTTAGGCAACAAGACATAAAAGACAAATTCTCAAGATGATACATTTTCAAGTATTTTGAATTCATACGACAAGATAAAGACATTTAATTTAAAAAAAGAAATTATACTCTGAGTATTATTAATTTCCTTGCACTCTGCATAAGATCATGCTCTCAAACTGTTGCATTATCTATAGTGATTGGTAAATAACTACAATTAAACTGAAGAAAGATTATTTGACACAGCATCAAAAATTCTGCATATTTAATGCATCAGATTGGTTTGCAAATGCATTCATTACAATCTGCCTTTAGGCAGCTGGAATTGATAATATTGCTATTAACAGATGCTCTAGGCTTAAAGGGACAGGAAGTAGCCTTATACATACACTACTCAGAACCACAGAATATTTAACATGATGCAATCTTCCAAAACCATTTTCTATAAACAAATAAATATGACAAAGAGTGACTAGATCAGCAGTGTCCTGTCTTCTAGTTTAGTGATGATGAGGGGCACATCTTTCTTACTATAATGGTATTGTAGTTTTCATGAAAAATTAAATGTTTTAGTAGTAAGGAATTTGCAGTAGACATGTGGCAAGAACCCTTAATTAAATTTGCAATTTCAAACATGTGTTTAACACTGTAAGAACTCACTTATTCACACAGAAGAACTGGCACACTGAGAACTATAATAATCAAAAGGAAACACCACCACTCCCCCAAAAAGAACCCCAAAACAAATAACGTCACACCCAAATGCAAAAGTTACCCCCATTCACTAGGCTGCATCTAAGAATTTCGGTTTTGGACTTAGGAATCAGAGGTGAGAACAAGACTTCTCCTGACAGAATCTATTGCCCTAATAGAGGCTTGACTTCCTCACTGAGGTATGGCAGAGTTCCTAAAGAAGTTTTTTACACAGAGAGTGTTTAAATTGTCATAAATTCCCCACAAAAAAACAACTATGTTGTGCTAGAAAAAAGAATAAATAGCAAATGACATTTTAAAATTATTGTCTTTGTTATATAAATTCTAGTATCTCTGAAAGATATCTTCCACATTTTCCACTGTCATATACCATTCACTTGTAGCAAAACAGTAGCAAAACAGTAGAAAGTATAGGCACTATACTGTATTCCCCGAATGTAAGTCTTTATGCTTTTTAATGTCATTTTCAAGGCAAATTAAGAGAGGGAATTAGCTTTCTTCTTCATGGAATCATAGAATCACAGAATGGTTTAGGTTGGGAGGGACCTTAAAGATCATCTAGTTCCAACCCCCCTGACATGGGCAGGGACACCTTCCACTAGATCAGATTGTTCAAAGCCCTGTCCGACCTGCACACACCCCCCACCCACCCCCTTCCAGGGATGGGGCATCACAACCTCTCTGGGCAACATGTTCTGTTGTCTCACTGCCCTCATAGTGAGTAACATCTTCTTTACATCTAATTGAAAACTACCTTCTTTCAGTTTAAAGCCACTACCCCTCATCCTATCACTCCATGGTTAATGGTTGGACTAAATGATCTTCAAGGTCTTTTCCAACCTAGAAGATTCTGTGATTCATGCACTTATAAAAATTCCCTCTCTGTCTTTCTTGTAGGCAGCCTTTAGGTACTGGCAGGCTGTTAGAAAGTCTTTCCAGAGCCTTCTTTCATCCAGGCTGAAAAACCCCAACTCTCTCAGCTTGTCTTCATAGGAGAGGTACTTCAGGCCTCTGATCATCCTTGTGGCCCTTCCCTGGACTCACTCCAGCAGGTCCATGTCCTTCTTTTGTGAATATCATGGTTTGAACTCAGCTGGTAGCCATCACCAAGTGGCCAGTAGTTTACTTCCCACCCTTCTCCACAGTGAAATAGGGGAGGGACAAAAAAACCAAAACCAAAACAAAACAAAACAAAAAAGTAGGTTGAATAAAACAAAAAAAGGATTTAGTAAAGGTAACAAACCAAAAGTAACAATAGTAAGTCAAAATGGGTTAAATACAGCAATGGCTCACTGACCAGCGACCGGTACACAGGCCTCCCCATATGTATACTTTGACCATTGTCCTCCATACTAAATGGACTTTAGCCATTTGACTTGCTTGATCATAGCACATGTCTCACATTCATGGATTACCTGTGCAATAACATCCATGGTTAAGTTCACCCCTCAGTCATAAGCCCATCTGTATGTTCCATCTCTTCCCTGATGGCCTGAGGCGTCATGGGCCCAGTGAGCCAGAAATTGTTCACCCTTACGTTGCCAGTCCAGAGCTACTTGAGACACCTTAATCTTGGCAGCCTGATCTGCCTGTTGGTTGTTCTGATGTTCTTCAGTAGCCTGACTCTGGGGTACATAAGCATCTACATGGCGTACTTTCACAGCCAGATTCTCTACTCGAGCAGCAATATCTTGCCATAATTCAGCAGCCCAGATGGGTTTGCCTCTGCACTGCCAGTTGCTCCATTTCCACTGCTGTAACCACCCCCACAGCACATTTGCCACCATCCATGAGTCAGTACAGAGGTAGAGCACTGAGCACTTTGAGGGTGCACTCAATCCCACTGTCCGTTGTCATCAGCAAACATGTTAAACGTCACTGGTCCCAGCACTCACCCCTAAGGAACACCACCTATCACTGCTTTCCACTTGGACATTGAGTCATTGACCACAACTATTTTGAGGGTTGCTATCCAGTCAATTCCTTATCCATCAAGTGTTCCATCTATGAATCCAAGTGTCTCCAACGTAGAGAGAAATATGCTGTGCAGAACAGCTTCCAATGCTTTGCACAAGTCCAGGTAGATGATGTCACTTGCTCTTCCCTTATCCACCAACACTGTAACCTTGTTGAAGAAGGCCACGATATTCATGATGTATGATTTGCTCTTAGTGAAACCATGTTGGCTGTCACCAGTCACCTCCTTATTTTCCATGTGCTCTACCATAGTTTCCAGGTGACCCACTCCATGATCTTGCTGGATGCGGAGGTGAGACTGACTGGTCCATAGGTTCCCAGGTCTTTCTTTTTTCCCTTTTTAAAAATGAAGGTTATGTTTCCCTTTTTCCAGTCAGCAGGAACTTCACTGGACTGCTGCAACTTCCCAAATGTGATGCATAGCGGCTTAGCCACTTCATCTGCCAGTTCTCTCAGGACCTTCAGATGCATCTCATCATGTCCCATGGACTTGTGCATGCTTTGCTGATTGAGGATACCAATTAAACTCACACACCAGAGTGAAAAGAGTAGGCGTATTTTACTGGTGATAACCGATGTAACAGTGTAATACAGAAAACATGCAGTAAGAAAAAGCAAAACAGTGCACCTAAAGCAACAAACAGGAAAATACATGGTAATGCATCAAACCATTACTACATGAGAGAGAGAACAGTGATTAAGAAAGCTCCATCACCACTTGCATACGTTCCCATCACCCAGACCCGCAGTGGCTGGGCAGCCCCGGTTACAGCGAGGGTTTGGAGAGCCTGTCCCGGCAAGGGGGAAATCCTACGCGGTGCCTCCACCCACAGGTGAGGCTGCCAAAGTCGCTGTGAGCGGGTCCAGCCTTATATACCAGAGATGGACAGGCCAGAATAGCTGGCACCTTTGTTTTGAGAGGAAAATTTCTGGGTTTTTGTTTGATTTTTTTTTTTGGGGGGGTGTCTTGGTTCAGCTAGGATAGGGTTAAGTTTCCCCAGCAGGGAGGGGGAAGGGGTCTCCAGCCGGGTTATTCATACCATGCTGATGTCAGGTCCAGGCGCAGCAGTGCGGGAAGCTTTCCTTTGTGGCTTTGGTCATGGGGAGCACGGGGCTGTCTGTAACCATTGCGGTACTTCTCTGTATATCTTTTGTCTTGTTAACTGTTATTAGTCTTTGTTGTTGTTATTATCACTACTTTTGTTATTCAGATTGTTCATTACACTGTTGTATTATTTTTTTTCTTATTTTAACCCGGGGTTTGTGCTCTACTTGTGTCCAAGTGTGGGGGAGGGACAACAGCAACGTGGTCTCTGGTCCCAGCAGGGCTTAAACCACCACAAGAAACCAAGGGAGTTTCTAACAAGGCCAGATACTTGGGTTCTCAGCCTTGAACAAGGCTAAACAAGGGAAGCTGGATACACTCTCTCAGCATTTCGTCCTCACTACTGATTATATTATAGGCCGCATCTTTCACTAGAAAGTTTACGTATTTTATTAATGACTACATGTGAAGTTAGCAGCTTTGGCTTGGGGCCTGTTGTTCAGCCTGCAGTATTTCAGTGCTTTAGCACTTTTCACATCAGCATAGGTGGTTTGTTATAACTTGGTACAATACCTACCAGCACAATGGTTAACAGTTATAAAATATACAGGATTCATCTATAGGACCACCTCTGGCTTGGGCGTGTTGTCCAAGCCTTAGCACTTCAGTGCACCTTCTAGTTCCTTAGATGGTCTTGAACCTGATTTTTTCCTACAGTGGGTGATCTAATTTGAGAGCAGTCAAATTTGAACAACTGGACACACTAAGAAAAAAACTAATTTTATAAAAGAAAAAACATATAGGCCAGTAATTTTGGTAAGTGCATAGGTAAAGAGATTCTGTCTTACATTCCATATGCCTTGTCATTAAAACACATACTTCAGTAGCTAAAAGTGCAGTATATGTGGTTTCATCTCAGTGTAATGAAAGGTGTTTTGTTTATCTTAATTTATTTGATAGAAGTCAAATGCCAGTAAAAACTGAGTGGTTATATCAATTATCACGTATAAAATAGAATGCATTAAGAAAACCCAAGCTCTGCTGTATTTTTAAAATATCCCATTATATTTGCAGATTCTTTAAATATTAAAGTAATTTGTCTCTAAGCAATAATGTCCTTAATAATGATGTTGAGTAGATTATGATGGATATTCCAGAAGGAAGGTTTGCAAAATTCTTACTATACACAGAAAATTATGTCCCCTCATGATAATGAAAATGAAAAAAGTCAAATGTTAATGTTGTAATTTAAAATATGACCACTAAGTGATGTTATTTACCGTTACTGAGGTACATCTTTAGTAAAGAACATGGGACAATTCAGCTATTTTTACAGTTCAGGGAGAAAAATGCTATCAATTTTAGTCCCATTTCTCAGGATCCTATGGTAAGAGATAGGAAAGACCTGTTATAATGTCTAGATTAAGCCTTTATAAATGCAGGATTATTATCTTGCATGATGTACAATTTGTTTTCCAGTAATTTTGCTACACCAGCTTTAAATCACGTTCAGAAGTTTGCATTTCTCTCAGTAAAGATGTTTCACAGCTTCCCTGAAAGCTTATACTGCTCTGATGAGGAAATAAGCCAGAAGACAAGGAGCTGCTGACCAACACTAAAGTCCACTGCAGGTGCAGCTCTGAACTTGTCTGGACACTTCACCTAATAATGGACACTGACTGTAGGACGCCATGAGGTTGATATGGCCTGTCCATCGAGACTCCCTTCCTTGGCACCAGACCTGGGAGGCAGGGCTGCTGCATGCCTGGCTGTCACACAGATAAAAGGTCAAGACTGGTCACCACTTACCAGGACTCGAGCTTGTAGCTCTTCCAGGACTGTCATTACAGAGATTGCAAGTTTCTCTCACGAGACACTCCAAGATGTTGAAGGGTTCCGGACAGTTGGTATGCCAGAAGGAAAACCTCTGTAAAACCAAATGTTCATTTGTGAGACAGGTTATCAAGCTTTGCTCTAGGGACCTTTCCATACCCTTTACCTTTTACTTCTCAATGCCTTAAATTAGAGTTGTGTTTACTAATTTACTTCACATTTAAAGGTGCAAAAATAATAATTATATAATGGTACTCATTTAATTAGAGTGTCAGCTGCTTACTTTACAGAGTGCATAGTGGTGATTCTGGGATAATATTAGCAACCAATGAAGCACTTGGTTTTAATTCCTTTTTATCACCTACGTGACAGAACATCATTCACAGCATTTTTTTTTTTATTATTATTGCTGCATTTTTATGAGGGCTACAGAGCTTTTACATTTTACAATTTTACCAAACTGCCTTAAAAGCTGGAGTTTATTATAAAAGATATTACTGAATAGAAATAAAAATTGTAGCTGTTGTGTAACAAAGAATTTCTTAGGAATCTGTGGACATGAACCAATGTGCATAGTTTTCTACAGGACTGTAAATTAAGCATATCTGCAGTACTGAATTTTAATTAATAGAGCTATTCCCTTTAAGACTCACACTCACATTATATAATGTGTAGTGGGTACTTGAGGAACAGTCTGCCAGCAACCATGACCCTATCCTGAAAAACGAAACTGAGTCTTAGTGAAATGAAAGTTTGTCAGTGATTAATCATACAGGGAAGGGTTTTTTTTTCTTTATTTCCATTTTCAGGGATAAAATATCTCCTCTAAGAAAGCAACACTTCTCTTACTCTGCCCTGTAAGATGTTTGTGCATTTCACTTTATAAAGCGTGTGGGTAAAATGCATAAGTAGCCCCAGAAGGCACCTAAAAACTTCCACTACAAGTCTCCCTTTCCAGGTTATGCAGCTCAAGACACTATAGTCATGTCTGCACTATGGGTATGGATAACCTAAGGCAGACTTCACCTAAGCCAGTGTGAGTGACTGGCTAGGTGGTGTGAAAAAAATCAAAGTTTGGCCTGCATAATGATGGAAGGACTCTCATGAGAAATGAAAACTTCCTTTTAAATAGCAGTTATTAACTCAGGTTTAGCAAAGACAAGACTTTTCTGCTTCAGTGGCTGAGACAGTGAATCTGAGTTGTGCTGAGTTGTGTGGATTTATCACCTTAACTGGCACTACTGTAGAGTTCACTGAGATTTGTTCAAGGTCAGATAGGAAATCTGGAGCACATCATGATAATAAAACAAGATCTTAGGGCCATCTTTCTTTTTTTGGCAGAAGTGAATCCCCATAAGTGCATTATCCTCTGTATGTCAAAATGGTGAGATCCTGTCATCATTTGAGCACACACATTTCAAAGATTCTGGACTGCTAAAGAAGGATGTCTCTCTTAGTAAATCATAATAAATAACTGTTCAACAACAACAACAAAACAAAACTAAGAAAACAAAACATGGGCCACTAATATAAAAATACAAAAATCTGTATTACAGAGTAATTAAACATCCTCTTTTAAGATTCTCAGTGGTATTCATTAATTAGTATTCTCAAGGAAATTGAATTTTTTCAAGATACCATTAAATTACCTTCTGAACAGTGATTTAAGTGATTAGTCACTAACTAAAACATACCTGACTGCTTCTGGAAACTATAGGCAAGATGGTAGAATCTCTGCACTAATGACAAGAGATGCATTTTACAGCCTCTGAAAGATATAGAGCTGAAAGAATTCTGTTTAATCCATTATATGGAAAACTTTGCATTTGTGGCTATAAAGATTCGAGGTAATTGCTCTTTTATTAATGGCCTGAGAAAGCTAAGAGTTATTTTAGGCTTCCTGTGAAGAAATATAACCTTGTTATACAGCAGCTCTCTCTTCCAGCTCTCAGCATGACACCTTGCTGGTGAGGGAGACAGTAATACTCTGCATATTCTCATTAAGAAAGGGTGAGTGTGGCTTATTCTTTTTCCCCAGTTGTACCATTTACTCACTGAGTTCTGCAGGACTTATTGAAGAAGAGTCCTTAAATTATCAATGTTACTGATTGTTACTGATTTGTTATTAGTTTCAGTTGATGATTTTTGGTGATGTTGATAAGGAATGATTAGGACTAATCAATTAAATGGAATCTCACAGAAATATTTTTAATAAAAGATAGTGGTGTCATGTTTTAAGTAGTCATAGAGACATTACATTTAGTTTAAAGTAACCATACGACCAGTTACTCTGCTAGATGAGGTACCATTGTTAGACTGTTCGGTAAGGATGATTTATAGCCCTGTATACTAGGTGTTTTAAAAGCTGTATTGTGAAAGGGCCTTGAAGCACGTTAAAATCATAGTGTGAGCCAAAGTCCTTGAGTCAAGGGGGGCATTTCTTTTGAGTCACTAGTCTGTGGTGGTCACAAAAGCAACCCCCTGACTCATTTCAGGACTCAAGTGTGCATGACCAGAAAGAGGTGGGAATATGAAAATGAGTTATGGGAATTAACTTGTTTGAGAACTTGGTTAATATGTATTACTGTATCCACTATAATCAGCATGCTACACAAGTTAGGTGTGCATTGTTGGTGAGACGACTCCCCTGTGTACCCAGCCATTAATAAAGAGTGTCTGCTTATCTCCATCACATTGATGTCGATAAGTTATTCTATCCCTTTTTGGTGACACCAAGAGTAGGTTTGTAATGCTACATACAGATTATTATTAGGAGTGAATGTCCTTGATAAAATATTGCAATTCATGTATATGCAACATGTTAAGTATACTTCAGTGTATAATCTTGATTTACATTTTTAACAGATGATAATTAGTGTGCCAGGAGGAAAATAGGAGGAGAGATAATGATGTGGTGAAGAACTTGATTAGTGACAACTCTGAAGAGGGTGAGACCTGAGAGCCAAGAGACTCATCAGTTTACATCTTTTTGCCTTGCCTTGCCATATCTTACCTTGTCTTCCCTCCTTTCCTTCTGAATTTTATTTTTTTCCTTAATTTTCTCTTTTCCTTTCTCTAGGGAATTTTAAAAGTATCTGACTGTCTCTGAGTGCACAAACATAATCGTTTCTTCTTATCTATAAATGCACGTTTTTAATGGGGCATTATTTCACTGTGAAAGTGAAAGCAAAAACCATCAGAAGTTTAAATCAAATTTGCAAAGTAGGAGAGGGCTCACACAAATTTTTCTCCTGTGAAGATTTAGTGATTCCCACAGTTGTCATATCTCCAGATTTATAGAGTTATTGAAGTCCTTTTGTCTCAGAGAAATATCTTTGTTGAGTCCTCTGGAACCATATTCCTTGAGGAATATTGAGAAAATCTTTACATGTCCAAAAAAATATAGGAATCAGCAGCAAGGGTCAGACAAAAAAAAAAAGATATTATGCAGAAAAAATAAATAAATTTTTATGGTGACATCAATATTTGTATGTTCTTTTTGCTTAAAAGCAAAGTAGATCCTTAAATAATTAAAATCTCCAGAGACATAGCTACAAATATGAAATAAAAAGAATAGGAAAATGGTTGGTTGGGGAAATAGAGAATAATTTAAATATTTTCACATTGAAAAAATACAAAGATAAATTAACAGAGGGGAAACAAAGTAGCAAGGCAGAAAAATAAAATTTCCTTGTAAAAGGAGAGGAGTTTTGGGAAATGGGGAGGATATGCTGAGTGAAGTATGAAAAATTTCAAAGAGAATGGATGATGTTCTATAAACAGAAAATAAAAGAGAGAAAGAAGAAAAAAACCTCTGGATTTAAGAGTTATGTCAAAAGCAGGAAAACGTTATATGCATGGAGGTTAGTATTAAAGAAAAAAATATTAGGATGGATAGAGAGAAAAGAAGCCTGGACGATTAAAACAAAAAATGGGAATATGAAACTGGTTTACGACTCATGATAAAAGTAATTAAATAATCCTTCATTTTGCACAAATTGTTAGATTTTTCAACTGAATGAATAAAGATGACAGCAATAGTGAAAGTACTCAAGATAATAAAGATTTAAGAGTTCCTCTTTGGATTTCCTGAGAAATAGAGGGAAAAGAAAAAAAAAAAAGATGAGAAAGTGAAGTACAGCAGTGACTCAAGAATGGATGGTAGCAGTGAAATTGCAGATTCATGACTTCAGTGAGACTTTCAAGAAAGAGATATGATTTTATCGTGGTGTCTGGAATCAAGTCTAACACTATTAATAAATCCTGACAAGGTGGGTATGAAGAGATAAGACAGACTTTGTTGTTACTTTTTTTTTTTTTTTTTTTTCCCCTGAATGACTATCATATCTGAATTTTATTAGGAATATCAAATCTATAGGCATGTTTGTTGGCTACCTATATTTATGCTATAAATTACTCCAGGATGCTTGACAGGCAGAAAATCTTACCTTCTGCCTCTGTCGTGTTGTTCTGTGTGTGGGCTTCCACTGAGTATCTTTACCCAACTTTACTGGCTATTCATGGAGAGCCGCTGGGGTGCTGTTTTGACATGGGCTTCTATGAAGTTACTAGTTCAGTACTACTGGTCTGTAAGTATGATGAAATGGTCCAAGTGATCCGTGTTCATTTGACTGAAAGTTTTCTGTACTTCAGAACAACAGTTATATTCAGCTTTTTTGTGAGTTTTCAAAACATCCATGATGCTGAAATCTGGTGAATAGGAATGTCACTGTAAAATCACCACAACAAATTTGCTGTGATAATGTAAAAGCAAGGGAACATAGGTTTTTATAGCATGATGTTAATTTACCTTTCCAAAGTTACTTTATGATTCAGTTTATCATTACCCTTCGAACTTCTCTATCTGGCCAAAGAAAAATCAAGGGTTTAGGGTCAAATTATTGTGGTTTTGGGTGATACAGCAGATTTATGGCTTTCCTGACACAGCAACGTTTTTATCTGCCAACATCTGAAAATTCAGGCTCTCACAGTACAGTTATGAGTAAGAAAATATGGCATTTGTCATCTCAGTATTTTATGTGTTGAATTATTTTCAATCTTGCATGTATAAAATTATTTGCAATCTAATGCTCACACTTTTAGTGACTTGCCTACAGAAAGTTACAACAGTACACATAAGGCATTACTCTGAAAACCTTAAATTACCGATCATTAGAGTAATTCTCTGCACCTAAACCAGAAAATGATGTGTGCATAACTTTTTTTTTTTTTTTTTTAACATGTTGAGAATTAACTTTTATTGGCAACCAAGACATTGAGCAAAAAAACCCAAATAATCTTGCCTATTCTCCTTACTGTGCCATAGTTTTGAAGTAGATGATCTTTGAAATTTTCTTCTAAGTGGTAGAACTCCTAAAAGAAAATACTTTTCCCTTCTCTTTTGTTTCATGTAATGTAATGTTTATTAGAAGCAATTTGCTGCTGCAGAGATACATCTTCTTATTTTAAATCATTTTGTATGGCTCATAAAAAAGTTTATTTTTCTAAGCAGATTATTGATTTCTTGCTTGCATGTCCTACACATCAGACAGCCTTTTTTTGCATAAACTTTTTCATTACATGAACATTTCCAAAGAAAAAGAGGGAGTTATATCATATTAATTTCTACAAAATCTGGAAAATACATGAATGATATTTTTTAACTAGCATTAACACTTGTTTAACTACAAGTTGTTTCTGTGTTAAAATATTTTTGATAATTCATATATACGCCATTCCTCTCCTAAAGAGACTATAAATTAATTTTGCTGGATTATGATAAAACAGAAAGAAAGGAACACAATAAATAAACCAAATAACAATAATAGTATAAATTGTTATATCCCCAGGCACAACTTCTATTTCAGTGTATCCTAAGAGTCAGGAGTTTTCCTTCTAAGTGTGATTTCTCTTCCCCTCTCCTTCCCTGCAGCAGCAAAAGTCGTGACTAACAGCTCAGAAAGCTACTTGTGTAACTCTTGTTAACATTTTATTACCAACCCTGCTGATTTTGTCCTCACCTTGATTTGCATGATTGTGTCTAACTTACATTGAATAAATGATCCATAGTCTTTGTCAGGTTATCTGATAAAAGGCTAATTACATTAAACAAAGACCTGGCCAGTGTCAGAGAAACAGTAACAGGTGGAGGAACCCCAGTGACTCAAGGGTGAACTGCTGTCACTGAGTTGGCAGCTCCTTGAGACATCCAAGGACAACGATCAGCCCGTGGGAATAAGCTCTCTATCTACTGCCACCATGAAGGGATGGGGACATGACAGAAGCTTCCCTTCCACCAGACTGAGGCAGGAGAATTTGCCTGGGTCCTAAAGTTACCTGAAGATGGCAACCTCCAGCAGCTTTGTCATAAATTAATTAATTTTATTCTGAGGTTGTGTTCACTCTCCCTTAAGAAACACTCTAAGTAACTATCATCCCATAGTTTTTTTCAATGTTGTGGTTTCCACGCTGTCAAACTATTATGCAATCTAAAATATTTTTTACATCTACCAAATATTCTTTTTTTTTTTTTTTTTTTTTTTTCTCCTATGAAATCAAACTTTGCATGCTGAATACTGTATTCTTTCCCGCTTCATGTTCTTTCACTCATGGATTTTTTGGATTTTCTTTTATACACACAGGAAAAAATCCATTAGAGTAATTGCACTTGCGGGTGATGTGCAAATGTCTGTGTGGCAGTCTCTGCTACTCAATAAAAAGAAGCCCCCAAAGTAATTAATTTTCCACACATGAAATATCAAGGTCTTGTTCATGCCGCCAACACTGCTAAGATTAGCTCTCTCTGAAGTAAACTGGATGGGTCTGTCATACATAGGAGCTGGCTCTAGGCTGTTCTTCATTTTTATGGTGGTGCTCCTGACACCCTAAGATGTAACTGTTATTTAGATTTTATTTCAGTCCAAAGGGTTTTTTAAATATGTTTCTGATGGCCGTTGCACTACTTTGTTTTTCCACTCAAGATAACTGCTTCTCTCATTTTATTCATATAATATAATCTATTGTACTGGGATTGGAGCCAAGCACAATTTTTAATTCCCACAAAGGACTGCAGCAGAGCTGTTTTGTCTTTTGTTTGTTTTTTTGTTTGTTTGTTTGTTGGTTTTTGGTTGCTTTTTTTGTTGGTTTTTTTTTTTTTAATAGGAGCAGCGAGTGCTTCTGAGTTCTTGGGGAACAACCTAACACTCAGAAGTCATCTTAAAAAAAATCTCTGGTTGAGGTTTATCTGACTCACCTTTTTATATGAGCTCTTACATATATATAGGTTCTTCTTGTAGCCAGTATGTGTAGCCAACACATATCTTTTTGTAAGGTAAATACTTAAAATACATTAAGACACACTGAATCTAAAAAATGCCCATATCCACCATTAACTATGGCGACCTCATAGGCAGACACCTGTACTATAGAAGTCCCTGATTAAGTGAGATATAACTTCCTTCAGTACCTGAATCCAAACTGATTGGGATTGTGCAGCCTGAGTTTCTCCATGGCACAATTGTTTCAAATTTCTTTATACCAAAGCACTTCCAATTTTTATGTGGAATAGAATAAAATGTGTGAAACTAATGTTCTATTACAGATGCTGAGGCTCGTGTTTAAGAGCTGTCCGCACCCATTAAAATATGCTAATATACACCAGCCATATTTTATATCATAAAGAGCAGTAATCTTCAAACGATATATTATAAGTGGTTCAACATCCTGTTGTTGTCCAAAGCAATTCATTTGCTGTTCTATTGATCCACTCAAACAATTGATTCCAAGAAGTCTTCATAAATTTTATGTTCTCTCTTTGCTACAATGCAGTCACATAAGACATACTACTGTTACTGCTCATGGCACAGTCTAGAGATTAGTTCAGTTTGTGTGATAAACAGGACGTCATTATAAATCCCCTGAAAGACAACTGGCAAACATCTTGAAGTGTCAAAGAATACTTGGTTAGACACCAAGATAGAACTGATCTTCATAGATGTACAGTAAAGACAACAAAATTTTGCAGTTGGACAGACTTAACATATTTCTTCCCAGCTTTTAACATTTTTTCACTTTTGGAGTCCTCAGCTTCACAGTACAATATAATTATTCTTTTACCAAACTGTTGCTATAACATTTCAGTTACAGTAGATACTAAAATGTCCTGTTAATTACTATGTAACTAGTTAAATAAAAAGGGAATTAAATGTATTGTAATTTTTGCATAAATATTAAAAATAGAACATTCCCTGGATTTCAAGCACTTGAAATGAAACCTGACTTTTAATCATATGAAGTATCACAGTCTCTCTCCATTACCCTTATATCAGTCGCACTTTATGCCTAAACGGTTTAAGAGTTCACCTCTTTGGTGGTAATTAAAAATTAAATATTCTACATTTTTAAATCAGTGACTAAGTGCTTGTTGTAAATATGTAAACAGCCTTCTGCATAAAAGAAACTCAGCTTTCCAGGGAAATATAATGCAAAAAGCTTAAAAATAAGAGTACTATAATATAGTTAGTGCTCAATTAAATGAATATTATTTATTTTAAGCTGCACCAATTTGCTAAGCTTTGCTTATAGTAGTAGTAATAATAATTTTTGTGGTACAACTGTGAAAACCTGTTCCTTTATAATGTCCTAAAAGCACAGTAACATTAGGAAAAAGCTACACAGCTGTTGCTTGTTGCCTTCATTCTACTTCATATTGAACATGATTTACTCCAAATGTAGTTTAATTGCAACCCATTTGGATTACTCCAAGGTATCACTGAACTCACAAGGTGATTACATATTTACACAAAGCCAGAATATTATTCCACAAGCAATTTTTTCTTTTGTTGATAAAACTGATTTTAGACATCTCCATCTTTTTTTTTTTTAAATTCATCTGCTCTTACATATGCCAACATTCATCTGCCTATGAACAGCATAGCTGTACATTTGCTTCAGGGAAGTGTTGCAGAGTGGTTACTAAAATGACAAGCCTAAACAAATAAAATCCAAAACTTATAAATAAATAAATAAATAAATAAATAAATAAATAAAAGTTATCATCTAGGCTGCCAAATTTTAGCTAAAAGTAGATGAGATGAATCCAATTTTTGTTCAATAGGTATTTTATTATAAAGGAGGCTTCAGTTTCTTCCTTTTTATGTTTTCAGGTGGAAGAACTGAAAACAAGGAAAAAAGAATTTTTACTTGTGTATTCCACATCATGAAAGTAATACATGTATATTTAACTAATATATAACATCAAGATTCATATCTGACAAGTAAGCCAACTCCAACCATTAGTGTTCTTCTTTGAATGAATTATGAATGACATCGTATTATGCATGGATCAGTCTCTTTCCACCTTCTAATATTAGTCATTGCCAAGGATTTAACTCTGTGACTAATTCTGTGGGTTGAACTGCAGTGATAATACCTTCCCCTAATATTTTACAGTTTTGTTCCTCTTTTATCAAGATTTCCCACCTCTTTTCCTTTGCCTTTCCTTCAATGTTTTTCTTTTAACAAGAATATTTAATAAAACCAGAAACTAGTTTTTGTCAACAGTGTCATAATTACACAAACAATAAAGTTCCTATCCTGAAGTGATACACAGCCTCAACATCTTTCTAGGTATTGAATAAATAAACAAACATGAAGTAGTCAATAAACAGATCTGGAATAAGACAAGGATATTATTGATTTTGAAAAAGAATTCTTAAATAGTTACTGGATCTTATTTTGCTTTATTTTCAATTTTAATACAACCTCAATGAAAATCCAATTAGATGATGCAAAGTAAGATTATATATCCAATCTGTTAACACTGGAAAAGCTAGAAATTCCTAATGATTTAAGTAATTAGTTCTAAAATTTTCCCATTGAACATTTCAGTGCTTCTTGTCAAATGAGGCTCTTCAGGCAATGACTATTATGAAACCCAGAAGCTAGCATAAACTAAAGCATGGGAGAGATTGAATCATTAAAACACGATTTTCCCTCCCTCCCCAAAAAAATCCTCTGTAAAGAGTTCCTTGTAAAGAGCCTTAGAATTTGACCCTTGAAGAGCTATGTACTGCCTAGATATCAGATGAGTTACACAAAACAGAAATTACATGGCCAGCAAGTATTATTAAATGTTTCTTCCCTTTTCCTTCTCTTCCCTTCTTTGCCCTTACCCTTGCCCTTGTCCTTGCCCTTGCTCTTCCTCCTCCCTATTCCCCTTTTTTTGAAGTTGTTGTTTGGAGACAACACTAATAGATTTGATGGCTTGCTTTCATAATTTGAAAGTCATTAGATCATTTTTTTGTAAATCAGTCCTAATTTGCATTTTAAATTGACAGTCATCATGATTAAAAACAGAATACAGGAATTGCACCTGTGTTTCTAGTTCTAGTAGTTTTTAACATTATTTCATGTTGAACATTCATTACGGTAACGAATGTTCAGAGTTAACTGATGTTTCATACAGCATGAAGTACAGTGTGTCCAGAAAATAAAATTAAACTTTTAATTTGAAATTTTTCCTCTACAGTTTTGGACGGTCTGATATAAATACAGTTTATTTTATTTTTATCACTTATGTTAAGCCATATCCTTCCATTTAGACAGCAGAGAGGAGAATAACTTACAGTTTAATTGAACAATTTCCAGAATTGTGTTTTTTTCATTCCTTTCCTTTCAGTAATTACAAAAGTTCCTATTTAATCTTGAGGTATCCTAACCCACATAAATTACCATGTGCCATTTTAATCTCACTTTGTTGATAATATAGTTATTTCATTCCCCCTCCAGATTGTCCTCACCCACAGCAACACATTAATAATAGCTAAGTTCTCACTATCCTGTTCATAGTTCCTCTCTTTATTTCATAGCTATTATTCTTTAGGAAAAGAAAAGCAATTGGAGCAACTGCTCTTCCTTTTTACTTCAATTTTCCTGTGGTTTTGCCTTTCCTTCTCTTAGTATTTATAAGCAGAAATATATTTGTGCAGTTTGTCCAAATAGCATTCGGTGCCTTCTAATCAGAAAGAGAAAAAAGAAATGTCTTAAATGCTTTAAGCCTTTCTCACTCTTTGAAGAAAAGCTTTTATCTTCAGAGCTATTTATGTTAACAATTGAAATCTATTATTAGTTGAATCATTAATTAAAGTAATAATAATATGGGGAAAAGAATTCCAACTAATATGAAGAAACTCTTTGTTTCATTGATTTCCTGTTAACAAGTGCTTTAAAATGTGAAAGCATGCTAATTATATCTCTTAACCAGAGTGATTTGTCATCACAACATTTTTATACTTTCATATATTTCACAAGAAGATATAATGAAGTGTTGTGTAGATAAGTAACACTGCCCTGTTGAAAAGGGTGACTGCAGAGATTTTAAAAGTAATTTCCTGTTCACTCAAAAAAAAAAAAAAAAAAAAAAAAAGAGAGAGAGAAAAGGATGACTGGAAAAGAGTAAAAGAGTAAGACCATATTAAAGTGCTCACATTGTTAAATGAAGTAGTTAATAACAGAAAAAGAAACTATTTCCAGATTATTTCAGATGACAAGCTCAGTGAGCATAAATGGAAACAATACAGAGTAGAGGTTAAAAAGTACTTTTCCACCTGTAGAGAAGTAAATACACAGAACTGTCTAGCAAACAAGGATGCTGAATTAGAAATGAGGTTCAGCCAAGGAACAATTGGAATGTTTCCTGGGAACTGATACAAGGAAATGATCACCTGCTTTGCAATTTATTTACTTACAGCAATTTGTAATGGTTTCTGCCTATTACTTAATAATCCTGCTTGCCCTGACTGTTCTGTGGAAACTTACCAAGTATTACTGTGTTTGTCAAAACAAAGCAGTTTTCTGTGGAAACTTACCAAGAACTACTATGCTTGGAAAAAATAAGATATGTCCTTGGAAAGCAGGTCTGTTCTAGCAGGTTGAGTCTTTAGACACCATATATGGACAGTAGAAACTACTAAGTTAGTGCTTTTAGTTAAGATAGAGATGGTAAACCGGCTGGAACCACTCTTGTTCAAGAAATTGGCTAAAAGAATCTGCTCATGCTCCGAGGAAAAGTACAAGGTGAGAGACTACGAGCCTTCCTCCAAAGACCCCTGAAGACAACCACAAGGAGGCAATGTGCAGGTGCAAAGAGAACATAAACTGCTAACACCGGCCTTTTGAAGTAACCCAGACTTACTTATTCGTATGTATATTCGTATTATATAATCCAATGAATATGTATATCCAAACTCTATAAATTTCTGTTAAAATATGCTGTTGGTGTGCAAGCTTTGTGGAGAAATCCCTTTGTGCGCCAGCACTGGAATAAACTTTGCTTTATATCTCTCCTTGAGTTGCAGAGTTTGTTTCTGTGCATCAGAACAAAAAAGTTTATAAAGGTGCTTTCACAAAGACCCACAGCTTTTCTTCCCTGCCCCCTCATTTCCTCTGCTTTTAGTGCATTTCCTCCATCACAGTGTTTTCAACCCTGCCAACATTTGTGATTTAAAGAGATAAATACCTCGATGGATTGATTTTGTTCTTGTTTTTTTTTTTTTTTTTTTTTTTTTTTTTTTTTTTTTTAATATATACACAAGAAAAATACACCATTAGTCTTGCATGTTTTACCAACAGACTGGCAGGTCTGACCTGGGATGTAAGTGTATCCTTCCATCCCTGCTATATCACAGTGCTTTGCTAGAGAAGAAGTTTCTTCCCCCATTCTCTATGTAAGCATGTATGGGTGGTCCTCCTTGGACAACCATGACCAGAAAAAGAGAAGTGCTAATTCTAACTGACCATGTGGGGAAAGAAAAAAAAAAAAAGTTTCCCTGACAAAAGACAAGAGTCTGTGTCCAGTAAAAGCTTCCTAATGAGGATGATGTTAACCTTGGGAATAGAAAAGCTGCAGAAATATTCTTGCAGAGCAACAAGGATGATAATCTATTATGTCTGTGAGGGTACAGCACTGGCTAGCATACTTGGGCTGAGGGGTCATGTCAATGATTCTTTCAGCATCCAATCAGTCTCATGAATTTACTGATTCACAGTGACTGTTTGCAACTCAACCATGTAACTCTACATTCACTGGAAAGATTCAAGTATGTTCTGGCAGGATCACACAAATTCAACAGCACTATTTGTTGCATAACAGCCTGAGGAGATACTCTTTAGTTATTCCCATTTTTGTTTGATCTTTTTACTAAACATTTTGCTTCTTTTTAGAATTTGAATTTGTGCATTCAGATAATGCACAGGAATAGGAACTGGAAATTTAATGATTTTCTATAATGATGTTTTAAACTGCACTGTAGTTATTTACCTTATTTTTGTCACACTGATTTCTTATAACTGTTGTGGTTTATCCCCAGCTGTCAAAGAAGCCCCACATAGCTGCTCACTCACTTCCCATCTGATGGGATGGGGGATAGGAAAGGAAGAGTAAAAGTGAGAAAACACATGGGTTGAGAAAAAGACAGTTAACAGGTAATGAAAAAGCTGCACACTCAAGCAAAGCAAAATAAGAAATTAATTAATTACTTTCCATTGGCAGGCAGGTGTTCGGTCATCTCCAGGAAAATGGGGCTCCATCAAGTGTAATGGTTATTGGGAGGACAATCATCATTACTCCGAATGTCCCCCCTTTCCCTCTTCCTCCCTTAACCTAATATGCTGAGCATGACAACATGTGGTATGGAATATCCCTTTGGTCAGCTGGGGTCAGCTCTCCCGGGTGTGTCCCCTCCCAGCTTCTTGTGCACACCCAATCTATTCACTGGTGAGGTGGTATCAGAAGTAGAAAAGGCCTTGAGGCTGTGTAGGCACTGCTCAGAAGTAACTAAAACATCCTTGTATTGTCAACACTGTTTTCATCACAATGAAAAACATAGCCTCATACTATGAAGAAAATTAACTTTAGTCCAGCCAAAACTAGCAGAATAAAATTCATACATATATATATATATATATATATATATATATATATATATATATATGGAACTATATTGCCTTTAATGTAATTTTTTAAAATTTTTATTTTTATTAGGCATGTAAGAAGTGTTTATGGAGTAAAATATACTATAATTCTGATTCTGTAAAGACTTAAAATCCCTGTTTCTCCCTCCTGTGTAAGTACTTCAGGCTGTACACATAGGCAAAGATAAACATGAATGTATGTGGGGTTTTGGTTTTGGTTTTTCTATTTTTTCTCTGGATCAGACCTCATAGCTGCTTTGACCGATAGTAATCTAAGCATGTTCAAAGATAGATTATTTGTAGATTTTCTCTTTTACCATCTGTGTATGAACTACTACTGATTATAAATTTGAAGAAAATACAACAATTCAGGGTTTCCTGGGAAAATCTATTTTAAGTTATTTTTACTCATCTCCAGTGAAAAAGAGAATACAATATAATTGAAAAAATGCAAGAGTGGAGCATTTAACATTTTCATATAACATTACTGTGCAGTTTGTGTCATTACAAATCAATCCACATAGAGACCAAAGAAGAAGGGGAAAATGTCTTACAATACACATTTAAAAAACAAGACCTGAAAAAGTAAGATCCAATATGTTAAATAAGTGTAATTTTTCTGTACAGTTCTTAGCCACTTGAGTAAAGGAGGAAAATGTTATATAAAATTTATTTAGATTTTAACCACAGTGTAGCAAACAAATATTAAAAATAATTGCTATATTCTTTGCTTACATATTGCATAAGAATATAAAAATATTTTTTTACTAAATCAGTTTAAAAAAACTACATCCATGTCCCATTTCTGACATGGATTAATGGTGACATCTGAGGAGGAGTATAAGATCAAGTCAGGCTTCTAAAGATTCCCGTACCTGTATACTCTGCCAGATTTAAGACAGCTTTCTGTGGCTCAGAAACATCAGAAGACAAATGATGTATTTTTCTGTGATTTCATTCAATAACCTTTTGGACCCATGCAAAATTTTCATATCCAATACATTTTATAGAAAGCTGTTCCTGTTCCTTATGAAAAGAAGATATCTGAGCACCACTATCTAAGGAAATACCTCCCCTTATGCAGCACCCCTGGTCTCATTTATATTCCTGTACTGCAAACTTAAACCAGCCTTCATCAACCAACCTCTCCAGGCCACTCACAATTTAAAAACTATGTTAATCTTTTCAATCAGTTCTCTTTTTTTTCCAGGCTGAAGAGACTTAAACTATTAATTAGTCCTTGAGTGGAAATAATTCTGTATCCTTCTTGACCCTATCAGTAACTTTTTCTGCCTTCTCTGTCTGTTAAATCCTCTTTAAGAACAGGGGAATAATAACTGAATATGATATTTAACTTGGAGGTACATTATGGACTTGGAGTGAAATAGTGCACTTTTCCGCATTTGTTTTTGCCTCTTTCCTATTAATTCTCTGTGACTTTTTTAAGCTGTTTTTGAACATCAGTTTAGACTGCTTTTCAGAATATTTATTATAAACTTCTTATAAGCAATACTGTGTTTCCTTTTGGTTCTTTATTTTAAAAAAATCTTTAGATATTCAGGATAAATGACACAAAACCTGCTTATGACTTTCACCTTGTAGTAGGCGCTATTAGAGAATTAATTCTTATGAACTATCCTGACATTTTCAAGTTCAAAAACCTGCTGCTTAGAATAGGAAATTAAATAAAATCAATGAATATGTAAATTTTTGAACATGAATATTAATACTATCGATATACGTTTGGACCTGTTTAAAGATAACCATTTGGAAGTTTAACACCTTTTAAATGAAAGACAATTATTTTTCTGCTTAATTGATGGTGTATTTCTAAGAGGTTTTTAGACTTAGCTGTTACTATAAACTGCAATTAAAAATTATAGTCATTAAGCTGGGACAGTACTTATAAACAGTAAAAAAAATACCTTGCAGCTGTGATAGTCACAGTAACTTCTACAAAGGCATTCAAGTACTATCAATGAGATATTCAACACTTATTTTAATAAAAAATTGTTTACCATCAAGAGAACAAATATCTGGTGCCTGGACAGACTAGACAGTGGAATTCTAAGGAAAATTAAGCAATCCATTCTCCAGTTTCCTAAGGCTCCATATGTATATAACTATTTGATAAAGTATATGAAAAAATGTCCAACCAGCAGATATTTCCATTCCCACCACTATAAAGCAGAAAGAGTAAATGTTTATAAAAGGATGTGTAAGAAGCACTTTCCTAAGCTTAATCTTTTATTTCCATAAGTCTATTATAGATTTGAGTGGATTCCCTGATGTGTTGTGCTGGTAATTAGGAATGCCAAAAATAAGAGGCGTGTAGATAGAGATCTCTATTACTTATCCTAAAACCTAAGCTACAAAAATAAATAAATAAATGACCAAATAAGTATATAAATAAATTATTTTCAAAAAAACAGTGCTTCAGGAGCTTGTGATCCTGCCTTGCAGGTGTTATACTGCAACATCAGTGCCCTTAAAACAGCACTACCTTGTGGAGAAGCAGGTTCGATTAACTACTTCATAAAAAATTTGTCATGTGCCTTGATAACTTAGCATGGCTTCAGAAAGTTAATAATGTAAAAAGTGTCATGAACATGCTTAAGAGACATTATTTTATTTTATTTTTCTTTGGTATTGGTAGATCTGCAGGGCCTGTAGTTTGTGCAAAATGTTCTGCCTGGAGTGGGAGTAAGTAAAAAGGAGGTTGAATATCATGGATGATGACCCACATTTCTCTAAAAGAAACTCAGTCTCTGACAAAGTTATCTGTATTTTGCTAGCTAACAAGAGAGAAAACCAACTGGAAAGAAATGAGAGAGTAAACTGCACTGGGACTAGAGACATTCCTATAGGATTACAGGCTTGAAAATGAGGCCATCAGACCTCAAAAACTCCTGTATGCCACAGACAGAAGAGGTGGAGGAAGAGACCCATATTCCAAGGGATATGTTACAGGTCCTTCATGGTGAGACTGCTTTAAAAGCCATTAGTTCTCAGTGAGTGCTAAAGAAAGTATTCATTAGATGTAAACAGCATGAAGAAATGAAATCTCTGAGATACACATAGATACAAGATTAAGTAACACTAGAAATGTAAGCTGTGGAGAAACTAGACAAGGGTTCTGTCTTATATTTCCTGTGTTTGTGCTGGTTTCACTTACACAGCAAAAAGCCTGACCTGTTGTTTCAACTTTGTAGCAAGATGTCTGCCCTTAACAATGAATAATAAATCTTTTCTATACTATTGAGATAGTTCCATACTACAGGGCAAAATGAAACTAAAAAAATGTTGAATCCACAGCGAATCTAGAAATTGCTTCTGCAGAAGAGGTATTAAATCTCATTGAAGAAAGATATGCATGTACCCTGAAGAAAAATATGCCAGGGTGCTGGGGACTGAATTCTTGCAAATTGCTAGAGGGGCTGCTTATTTTCTGATGATAAATTTTAGGAAGATTATTAGTAGCCCCTGTGGTTCTAAGGCAGCCCTAAAATGTCATATAAACTTAAGTAGAAATTCCAGAAAACCAACCATTAATATACATCCTTCAGTAATTTCTAGGGACAGAAATAACAGAGTGGATAAACACTTGGCAATAAAAGGGTGTAGGGGGGTTATAGTCCCCTCATTTTCTGTTGAAGTTGTGTTTGAGATATATATTTGAGATATATAGTTGATATATATATCAACTTTTTGTTAATATAACAATTTTATTACCGTTGCCATAGGACTCGGCCTTATAAATCACGGTGTGTAGTTGCTCCATGCTTGAAGCCTTGAATTCAATCAGACTTGTGTGGTCTGTAATGATAAAGAAATCATACATGTTTTCTGTAGGTTTTTTACAAAGATTAGAACTGTATAACAGCAGATATGATGTGGAGAGGAATTTTTGTAAAATATTTCTTTATTACATCTGAAAGTCAGATAGATTTTAGTGTATAAGGCCATTTCTCAATGGCAGAATGCAACAATACATTAGAGATCCTCAGGCTATTCTAGAATAAATCCACACGTCTGGTTTGTACACTGTAGCCTTGGTGAAGTTTCAAAGTAGTAGTTGCATTAGAAGGTAATTCATTTTTTTTTTACCTCTACTCCCATGCCAAGGTTCACAATCCAAAATCAAAACATTGTGCCTTACCTTGGGAACTGTGCCTTGGGTTCTTCTATGCAGGACAGGTAACACTTGGCAGGATGCTATTCTGCAATTAATTATATATCAAAAAAGAATAGACAAAATTAAATTTGCTAATGGCCTCTCAAGACTGAAGATTTTCCTTTCAGTTACGATATTATGACAAACATCATATGTTTCTGCTGAAGAGGAAAGACTGAATATGCAGATATATCAATGAAAAAAAAAAAAAAAGCCACCACAACACAGCTATTTTCAACACTTCTTCACCATAAAAATTAGAAGACATCGGTTTACTGCTGATGCTTATTAGGTACATGACAAACCCCTGTGCTCTCACTTATGTTTTACTTTGTAGGGAAAGTATACCACTCAGAGTCAGAGATAGAGCATTGTTAAAGCAACACAATAAAAAAAAAAAAAAAAATTAAAAAAAAAAAAAAAAGTCTGCCAGGGCTTTTTATCTCAATGCATCTGCAGTCATACTTACCTCATAAAATTTGCTATTCACTCTAATCCAAGAACACTGCAGGAACCTTATGCCCTGGCTTCTTTCCCAGTTGTTGCTGTACATCCACTCACTGAAAGTAGTTTCTGCAAGGAACAGAGTGTTGCAGTGAGCTCTGTTAAAGAAAAGATTTGGACAGGTTTGTCCAAAACTCTTCCTGGCCAATTACTCTCTTCCTTTTCCTCAACTAGAGTTGCAGCTTTGCTGGTGTGTCAACGATCTGCATGCAGCAGTGCTTGCCCTGGGGCTAGGGTAGCTCATGCCCATTAGAATAATATCAGTGAAATTTTCCAGTCTTATTTCCCTCTTACACTGCCCCTCTTGCAGACTATTCCCAAACCCTGTACAAAACCACACTGGAAGTGTACTGAATCTGCCTGTTTTCCTGCTGAGAACTCCACCTGTAGAAAAGTATCAGTCACCACTGTTGCCACTATTAAACATATGCATTTAGAAGTGTATATGGAATGACTAGTTCATCATTTCTTGTTAAAAAAAAGTGAGACATTGCTCCCTTCCTAATACTATCTAGAAGCTACTCTTGATTCAGATTTCATTTAGATATCTGAAATTATACATATGTGAACAAGAGATTTCAGAGCTTTTTCTTGAAAAAAAACAAACTGTAAGTCCTTTTGTTACAAAGAGCAATTCACTGATCTCAGCAAGTGCCATTCAAGACATATTTTAAGCCTAATCTAAAATGGACTCTGAGAATATCCTTCCTGGATCCTCAATAGATATACTAGAATCATCATAGAATAGCACAGGTTGGAAGGGACTTCAAAAGATTATCAGGTTCAGCCTTTCATAGGAAACGGAGTCTGGATGAGATTATCTAACACCCTGTCCAGTTGTATCTTGAAAACCTCTGGTGATGGGGACTCTACCACACTCCTGGGGATGTTGTTGCAGTGAATGGTTACTCTCACTGTAAAAGTAAGTTATTTCTTATATCAAGATGAAACGTCTCCCAGTGCAGCTAGTACCCATTGCCCCTTGTCTTCTCCAAGTGGCACCTTGTGAAGAGAGCCTCCATCCTCTTTATAGACACCCTTTAAGTACTGGAATAATCTGATGAGTTCCCCCCTGAACCATTTCTTTTTCAGGGAGGAAGGACCTAGCTCCTTCAGTCTTGCCTTAGGGCAGGTATTTCAGACCTTAAACTTCTTTATAAGAAATTTAAGATGCATTTTATTTCAGGACTCATAATTTATGTAGTATAATCATAATCTAAAAAGTCTTATGCTACCGGACACCTTGAACAGATGGAGACAGAAATAATTTTGTCTTTCTCTTCTTATTTTACATAGCAATGCATATTTCTGATGAGGAAACAGAAGTGTATCACTTTCAGACACAACAGAAGGTTAGTTTAACATGACTACCTCATGCAGGACTCATTTTGCAGACCTATGTTGGAATCAATTCACTTTTCATGTGATAATGTGTTATCTTAGATGTAGCAGAATAACCTATATTTGGAAAATTTTAAATATTACAAATACCTTAGAAGATTGTTACCTTTTGATTCTAGAGTCTATGCTTCTTTGAAGGGAGTATTAATTTTTAAGGGCAAGTTATAGGAATCCACCTACCATCTAAGGAATTTAGCATGCTTCATTTTCAAGATCCCGATTAACATATTTCACAATCTGATAATGAAGTTAATTTAAGAAAATGAATGAGATTTTGAGTCCCATCAGTTTAAATTACTCCTACTTTAAAAACAAAATTAAAATATTCTTAGACTATTATAGTATCTGATTTTTTCCCCTGAGTGACTATAAACCAAAGCTAACAAAATAACTAATTTTTTATTTTGGTATCCAATACTTTTTCAGCCTTCATTAGTTGGAAGTATGAATGACTTGTTGGATACAAAAATACCTGAGTATAGTGTTCCTCAGTATTTCTACCTATTAAACTCATGAAAAAGAGTAGTTACTCTCTTAGATAGTCTGTTTCAGGTATATGGCAACTTTTTATTTCTCCAGAGTGTTGGTTAAAATACTCTACATTGGTTCATCTGACAGCTGCAATTAGGATAAAAAGAGTTATTCAGCTTTTGTTTATGACCTTTAAATGTGCACTTGTTCATGGAATTCTGTGTCCTGAAATAGAAGGAAACTGATGGTAGCTATAGCGTGTCACCAGATGTTGCTTATATCAAGATAAACACTGAGGTTTAAAAAAGTTCATAGTAGATAAAGTGAAGAAATTCTAGGCAAAGGAACTTTTTTGTAGCCGCTCTGGTACCTCTTTTTGTGTTCTCAAGGCACATATTCAAATACTACGATCTCACATCTGGTTGAAGGTATTTTCTTTCTTTGGCAATAGAAAGTATTTAACTGCTGCTATGCTGCTATATATTGACATACAATGTCATGCAAACACATTTTTTTTTTTTCTGATGAAATACATTATTTGCATTTCCATGTGTCACACTGAAACAGAAAAGGTTCTCAGTCATTACTTTGCTAACAAAGCTCTTATGTTTTACTGTACCTTTAGGAATTGGATTTGGAAAACATGAAAATGGCATTTTGAGTCACCGTTAGAAATTACTTATTTGTTTAGAGCTATTTACAGACTAAAGTTTAGCATGCATAGGTATATCATTGTACTGGTTACGGATAAACACAGAACTATTTTTTTTTTTTTTTCTGACAAAGCTGATAAACTCAGATTGTCCTAACTCTACCACAGATTTCTCATCTGGCATGGGAAAAGAGTGGTAAAATTTCTTCACTTTATGTGTACTGCAAAAAATATTTTAACTTTATGCATGGTTTTTGCAGCTTCTCTATTTAGATTTCACAGGTTTTTTGCAAAATAGATTATTTCTTTTCCTGTTTAAGTGCAATGTTGAGCAAAATCAAGCCCTTACCCTTAATGGTATGCCTAAGTTAGACCTATGATAAAATTTTAACTTCTCAATCATAAAGCAGAGTTTGGTTATGTATGAATATGTGATGAACTTTTCCTATTTACTTTAACAAAAGTTTTCAACTTTTTTTTTTCTTTTTATTTATTTTTTTTTACCATTGATTTTAAAAATATCATTATAAATATTAATAGTAATAAATTTTAGTCTATTCATAACTTAAGAATGGAAAAGAACAGAAATAATACTTTTTATGGTTGTAATATTTGACTAATATAATTGAAATCAAAGCACAGATTTTTAAAGCTCAAAAAGTGACATGATCTTGTGCAGCCTAAGAACAAGGACTCCATAACAATTCATTTCATCTAAGTACCAATGAGGGGACTAGAGAGACTTTAATGCTCAGAAGGGAGCTGATACAATTTTGTTTATTACTAAACTCATACCTTAAAGCTCAGAGTTTGATTAGCACTCAGTTAAGCCCAAATCTAAGTCAGTTCAAGTTTTACTATAAATTCCAGTTGGAATAAATCCACATAAATGTTAAAAGTTTTTGAAATCCTGAGTTTAAAAGGAAAATAAGAAACCATCCAGAATCATTGCCTGATGCATGTAACTAGCTCACATAATCACATAATGCTGTTCTAGGTACTCTTCTTTTGTCTTAAATGTGTCCATTACTCTTTAGTGTGTGATAGTTGAATCCTAATTTTAATTGGACAGTAAGGACTTCAAGACAGGAAACATATCTCTGCTAATTTATGCTATATTTTTATTACAAAGAGCACTGTTAGAGTCTTAATGGATGTCAAGAATATTGTTGCAATATTTGATGACTAATCTAATTTTTTTTTTTTAAATCTTTTCTAAGTTATCTAAGGAGACATTATAAAATCCAGTTTTTAATTAATATTACAGTTTGAGTGTTTACCTTGAGAATTAATATTTGTAACTTACTAAATGCCCAACTGCAACCTTCATATTACCAAGAAGTCCTTTGTATAATTTCCACTACAGCGTGTTCATTACATTCAGATTTATTGTTAAAATTATTTTGAAGTTAAATAATACTCCATCTGGATAGCTACCTCAGAATGATAAACTGTTCAGTGATCTTAATTTCAAGTTCAAAATCTGAGATTTTGGAACCATAGTTCTTTATGTTCTTTGGACTACTGCACCGTTTTGTCACTTCTCGGCACACAATTTGAACTCTGATGATTCAGCATCGCAGGATCTTTTGAGGCAACCTATATAGCCAAAGTTCTGGCTGCTCAAAAAAGACATTGAAAGTGCTGATGCTAACACTCATGTTAGGATCTAAAGAGAAACAGAATTAAGTAAAAAAGTTGCATTACTTCCATTAACTTTGGCATAATTAGATATGTGTGAAAATGTTAATAAGAAGCAGAAAAATTCATAGATACACATGTGTGAATGTATATATGTAAACACATACACATGCATGTACATATACATATAAATACATACATGTGTTTCTGTTTGTGAGTTCTTGTGTGTGTGTGTGTGTTTATACATAGTTGTTAAGTCAAATTTCTGGAGACCTTGAAAAATCTGGGAACCTCAGAGTAAGAATGTAAGTGTGACCCAGAATGTATTAAAGTTATCTCGATCCACACATGGCAAAATATTAGTAAATTACCACATCTTAAAAGAATGTTAATCTTCACCTGAATTAAAAACCCACTTGGTTGGTTCAAATGTGAACTGTTTATCTGAGATTGGATGGTCCATAAGATGTGCAAGCCATCTATGAATATTTTATAGACTTGCTAAATAATTGTGAGTAAAAGTGTGCAATCACATTATAGAAAAGAGAGGCCTCCGTGGGAAAGCCAATTAACCCTGACTAGCATTCACACTGTTTAACCAGGAGGAGAACCATCAAAGTTTATGATAGCTAACAGCAGGGGAGGATGTCCCTCTAGAATGAGTGTGACGCTTGTAGTCATTCTTGTTTTACAGGTGTTCCAGCTCTCTAAATTAGGTATTTGGGATAAATCTCCCTGAATGCTTTGGAGTCCTGGTGCCTGGTCAGCCTTGGCTAGGCATCAGAGAAAGTGTCACTGCAGTGGGTGGGGGGATCGTCTCCATCCCTGTCCTTCTCCAGCCTGTGTGTGTGTCTGTACATGTGTGCAGGGAGCAGGGACTGGCTGTTCCTCGCAGTCCTAGCAGAGCCCACAGTAGGAAGCAGCAGAGGGGCAGGGAGGGCACTCCTGGTGTCTCCTCATGTCCAAGCATCAATCCATAATTACTGAGGTGTGGGGTCTGTGATAACGATTTTAAACCCCCAGATATTTTAGAACCTGTTTAGTCTTTTTAGGCCTGACATATCACTGGAGCATAGATGAAGCTTTGCTGTGGGGGTCAGTAAGACTGAATCAGGGAGTCTTCTGTTAACTTTTCAGCTGTTAAATTTCTGGGGCCAGCCATACTATTTTGCCAGCAGCTGTTTATTTCTTCCTTTCTTTGTGCAGTGATGATATTCTTGATTTGTAACTCTGTCCTTGTCAGTATTCACTTTTTGAAGTTTGTCATGGCACAATGTCCCTACAATTGCTTTGGGACCATAGCCTATTCATCAGTGCACATATATTTGTTATTACTATGAGAATTTAATCCATGATCATTTGCTCATAACATTTCTCAAATTTCTCTTGTTTTACCTACCCTGATGTGGTATCCTTTTTTCAGCAAAGAGCAGATTCTGTAATTTTAAACTGATCCCCACAGATGTTATTGCAGACCCACACAGAGTTAACAGGGTTCACTTCACAGGCCTGGTTCCAACCATTCTGTGGAAGGTGCATTTTCAGGTCTTTATGAAATCCAACAGCACATCACTGAGGTGAAAATTTTTGCATGCTCTAAAATACCTCCACATCTTGTTTTTCAGCATCATGTTAAAATGCTGTATGATGGAGGCTTTTATTTTGTTATTAACAACAAAGTAGCTTGCTTAGAGGCTGGTTTAATTTTTTCTTCTTCTCAGTCAGTGTGTAACTTCTGAGCTGTACAACCTCTATTAGAAATGGTTTTAAAAGATCCTGCATCTTGAGATCCTCTTTTGCCTTTTAGACCAAAGACCCAGGCAAGGTCTGCCTGACATTGCGCACCCACCTCTGACACAATCAGCTTGTTCTAAAGTGCTTTCTTGCTACCTCATCTAAGATGTAAGTGTCCTGGTTTGTCAAACAGGTTGCCAACTGTCTTGTGTCCAGACCATCATTCCTCCTGTCCCAAGTGTCATTAAATGCCTGTGTGTTGGTAAAGAATCACATTCTTAGCTCATATCTATACATATACCTCTAGTTACTAAATAGTGGTGTTTAATTCTGTCTTTCAAATGGTACAAGATGAACCTCACTCAAACAGGGTACCTTACTGTTGCAGAAGCTCTCCCATAAACAAACAACAAACAAAAATTAAAAGTTTATTATCAACACCATTAACTAGTCTTCCAAAACCATTCAACAGCAGGTTCAAATGCCCATGAGAGGAGAACAAAACACCACTTTCTAGAGTTTAACAACAACCCAAAATGCTTTATCACATGCCTAACAAGCGAGGACTCTCACCCTCGAGGAAGTTTACAGGGCAGGGTCCTAGCCCAAGTAATCTCAAAGAGTTTCCTTGGGTGCTATCCTGACCCAAGAGAAGAGTCCTAGACCACAACATACTGCTCCAGGGGGAACTAACTCAAAATAGCTCCTCCAAGGGACTCCATTTATACCCAGCTGAATCTTATCTGTGGTCAATAGCGGCTCCCATTGCCCAAAGGCCCCAACGACCGTGAAACCTTGAGAACAAGGGCACAGGAAAATGGATTCAATAGCTGCTACATTTCAGCAGCCAGAACCCCTTGTTTTCATTGGGCAGGAGCACCTGCCACACTTACACAGATTTAAACTCTGCATTGCAGTTGAACACCTTGAAGTCCCAAGAATTATTACATGTATCTTCTTTTGTACAATGCCTCTATAATGTCTCTTAATGTCCCAAGCAACTCTCTGTAAATCACTTTTCAGTTGCCCAGACTATTACTGTTGTAGACTCTTAAGAGCTGGGATTTTAGTTTCCTTGCTTGCTCCCTGGAGTATTGGCATAGATAAGGCATAGTTCACAGCTAGAGCTGTTCTTGACCTTGCCATGGAAATTGTCACCACTGCAATAAATAACAGGAGAAAGGCCATGAAGATATGTCTACAAGGTTGTGAAAAAGAGAATGAAATTGAACACCAGATCGCAGACTGTCCACACTGCACAGTGTTAGCTCATAGCCTGAAAACATTTTGTTTTTTCTCTTTCTTTTTTCTTTGATAGTGAGATAGATATATGGACTGACCTCCACTCTCTTCCCACAATCAGCCCAAATGGAGATGCATCTTTTATTGACATCACTAAACAGGAAATAAATCCTGAAAAGCTTAATATCTGAGAACTATGGGTTGTCAGTTTCAATATATAGGTCACTGCAAAAATATGTATGTAGATTATAATGTTGGTTAATCATACTTGAATTATTCCTACAGAGATATTTTGAAAACAAATATACAACAAAAGGTATGAGGTACCTAAAACTTGAAATGCTGGGGATCTAACAGCTACCTGAGACTTTAAAAAGTGTGGATGGAATTTATAAGAAGTACGTTTTAAATAGATAGCCCTGAAATACACAGTCAGGGTCTGAAAAGAAGAAAATAACTGCAAATCATGTATTAACCTTAAAGATAATGTGGTTTAGAGAAAAGGCCAATTATTTTTGTTTACTAAGAAAGCACATTTTGGTTATGAAAACCAATTTAAAATTAAAAAATGAAAAAGACAGAATGTTTTTCAGGTTACCACAGATCATTAAGAATTTACTACACATTTGGACTTGAAGTGTAATTGTATCCACTTCTAATTAATAATTTGTTGATTTGTATTAAAAATGAAACAGCTGCTTTATTTTGCAAAAAGAATACACTGCTGTTAAATTTGTAGAGGCAGAAGATGTGAATTCAAAAGACTGAAGTTACAAACCAGTCTTTAATACCCTCAACAATCTTCAGTTACCATATTTATGAGCTTAAGCCTCATCAGCACTTAAATCATGAAACTTTAATACACAAAATATGAGGAAATTAACTAGCTAAAAGAATGAGAGGAAAATTATTATTTTTAACAATAATAATAGTGATGATGCAGTTGAGGATGTTTAGGAGGGAAAATCATAAGAATGAGGACATAACACTGCTGTAATTTGAAGGAATAAAAAAAAGAGGCTCCAACAAAATGAAAGCATCAGAAGTAAAAACATTTTAGTAAAAATGCAAAACTTCAGATGCTCAGGGGTTTTGGCTGTCATGAAAATTTCTTTTTACCTTTTGCATGTAGGTTATATATTATCACATTCAATTTTAATTTTCCGTGTTCTTGATGTACAGAATGAAAATTTAATACAAAAACTGAAGCCCAGTTCATGCTCGCAGAAACAAAATGTCACTTATTATGTTGCAGCAGCCACACATTATCGTTTCCTAGAGGAAATTATTACACTAATATGGAGTGGGCCAGATTGCCCAGAGGACATCAGTCTATCAGACCATGTAAACCCCTCCTTCAGGTTATGCACGAATCACACAAATTGAAACCATTGAAAATGCACACCTACATTCTTATCACAATTAAATGTTTTATTATATGAACAATTAGGCTTCCAGTTTTATTTTCCTTCTTTTGTTCACCAGCAATGTCAGGCTTGATTATCTGCTGAAATTTATATCAGACTTTGAGATGCTGTTACAACAGGCCTGGAAGGACTTTGGAAAACCACACTACCCCTAGATATGGGCTGGAAGCTGGTACTTGAGCAAACCTCAGAGGGAACTACACCACTATGTGTAGGGGACACAATGAGCCTCCATTTTTACTGCCATTCATATTTGAAGACAGGGAATTTACTATCAGCCTTCAGGCAATAATTTTCTCTTGACTGTAAACAGGCCAGAATGGTATATGTTGATCCCTCTAGTCACACGTCATGTTGCAGTGGACTGCTACTCAATGTCAAGGAAACACAGCATAAAACTTCTTATTCTCCTGAGTTTAATGAATTAAGTCCACAGGACATTTCTGACAGTAGGTCAAAAGTTTCCCTCACAGAAAAGCAGAGGAATTCCTCACTAAAACAGCTACCATCTAAAAGTACTTATATCTTCTTTGTCATGCACTCTTCTTCCATAGTTAATGGAGACACAAAGACTCCTCCAAAGGGCAAATAAACCTACATATAAAATTAAGTATTTTTTTAAGATAGGTTGAACAATCTTATGTATGTGCCTTTCTCTTATTGTTGTATTTTAGACTGACTAAAGTTAATGTATTATAAGCTATTATCCTCATCTTCACTTATAACAAGGATAAAAAAAAAATCTTTAAAATGAAGTGGTTTTTTACTGCTGTAGAAATGTGAAGACATCTCTGTCACTGTGCTTCTCTTGAGTACCTATACATCTATTGCTCTGACATTTTCACTAATTGTAATTAATGCTTGATTTGATGAAATTCCAACCGCACTCTTTCTCTAGAAGAGGGTATGAGTGGGTGATTGTTAATATCTTAACATAAAAATATTAATTTTATAGCTTTATTCATTCATTCATTCAATTCCCACACCTATAAGGTAAAGATGATTTAACTCAGCACTGGATTTTAGGATCTTTGTAAGAAACTAAACCAAAGTCCCAGTTTTGCAGAAGGATTTTTAAAATCTTTGACATTGTCAGTATGGTTGTTGCATTTCCAAGTATCTCCCATATAACTCTGGTAAACTATTTCATTGTCAGGGCAAAGATGAAAAAAATTTCAGCCAGGTGCACTCAGTGGTTGAACCTTCACATATGGGAGAAGGAGAATGGAACACCTATTAGAGAAACCATTAATACTTATGAAGTATAGAAAGAGTAAGATGATGCACTCCTAGCAGTGATAACAAGAATCCAGTGTTTTGACAAGCACAATGACCACTTTGCATAGCCTGAACTCTTTGCTAAGACTTTGTAAAGAACAGATGCTTAAATCTCGATGTTAAACATGTTTAATTTTAATAAATTGCTAACTCATGTGTACTCAATATATTTATATTCAAGTGTGTCATTTCATTAATTTAGAATGCACAGCTCTGTGGTCCTTGTTCCCACAAAAGACCTCAGACATTTTATGCACCATGTTAATTATGAATCACTGAGATACGCCAGAAGGTTTGTAAAATAAAATACAATGGGTTTATGACAGCAGTCAGCCATGAGTAGAGGACATTAGGATATTTGATGGATCTTGTCAAATGACTTTGCCATAAGAATAAGATGTTTCAGTGCTTGGTACTGCCAAAGACATACTAAAACTAAGCAACTGTTGAGTCC
>NW_020799091.1:46812927-46827367 GCF_003259725.1 Athene cunicularia
AAAAGCAAAAAAAAAAGCGCCATATTTTATGATTCATAAGTTTTCTTCTCAAAACATTACCAAGCTCCTAGTGTTGCCCCTCTGTATTTCATCAGTATTTCAGCAGTATAGTACAGTAAACTTTTCACATTCCTGGCCCAAGATTACAAATGAAGACTATAATTCAGTTCCTTCTATGCAATCCTTTCATCTCTAAATTCCAGTTTGGTCAAACCTTTATACTGTCCCTATCTTTTTATAGGAATCAGCTGAGCTTTATGATAGGCCTTCCCACTCTCTTTCTCCATTGTTCTTTACAATATCACTTTTTACCCATGACAAACTGGAAAAAAGTTTGAGAGGAAAGGGAAGCAATACTTGCCATTAATAGGACAGACAGAAATAAACCTGTTCAGTAATGGGGAAAAAAAATATCGCCTGTAGATAATACTTTGAATACTCTTTCACTCATATATTACAAGGACTACTACATTGGCTAATCAGAACTCGGTTGGTTATAATAGAGATGTCATCTGACATCAGATAAAGATCTTGATTCAGGTTCTATATGTGGGGTAAAACAATTATAAGCTATCAGTGCCTGCTGGATCTGCCTTGGCCTAGCAGCAGGAGGCAGATGGTGCTTTTGCAAACTTGTATCAGAGGCTAGCTGGTGTGACGCTGGCCAGTGACATTATGCTTGAGTTAGGGAGCAGGCAAAACAAGCAGGGTAAGTTACCAAAGCAGAAATTTTATTGCTGACTATGTAGCTGCAGACGCTCTAGTCATGGTCTGACAGATCTCTGAAGGTCTTACCAAGATGTAAAGGGACACCTCCAGGCGTTAAGGGACTGTGATAGTTTTAAGCCCTGCCAGGACTAGAGACTATGCTGCCGTTGTCCCTCTCCCACCTTTGGACACAAGTGGAGCAAAAACCCCTGGTTAAAATAAGACGAAATTTAATACACCAGTGTAATAAACAATCTGAACATCAACAATAGCGATAATAACAACAACAGTAATAACAGTAAACAAGAAAAAGTAATAACAGTAAACAAGACTAAACAGCTCCTGTCCTCTGGAAATCCAGTGGAAAAGAGAGGCCTCTGCTATTCAGAATCTCAAGTTATATCCAGGATGGAATGCTGGTTTTCTCCCTCTGGGTGGAGCATCTCACAATGGGATAATGAGTCAAGCTGCATGGCATTGATGGGCTATTAACAGAAAGATAGTCTGGAGGGGGGGGAACAAGGAAACACTGCCCCACCTGATTTCCACAGCTCATGAGGATGGTAATAGAATACACTGCAACCCAGGACACTAACTCTCCATAAGTTACAGGTTTGAATGTCTGTAAGAGGAGAACAGAACAACTTCCTAGTGTTTAACAACAACCCAAAATGCAGAACACAGAACTCTGTAGGGTCCCAAAACACAGAACAAAGCTCCACTCACTAGGATTTAACGGCAACCCAAAATGCTCTATAACTGACCTGACAAGCGAGGGCTCTCACCCCCGAGGACCTGCTCAGGGCAGCGTCCTGACCCAAGGCCCCTCGAGGAGTTTCCTTGGGCAGCGTCCTGACCCCAGGGGAGAGTCCTCGCCCGCAGCTGCTGCTCCAGGGGACGAGCTCCCAATGTCTCCCCCCGGGGACTCCATTTATCCCCAGGCCCAACCTGACCTGCAGTCAGTAGCGGCTCCCGCTGGCCAAAGGCCCCAACTGCCGCGAGGCCCCGAGAGCAAAGGCAGCGCCGAGCTGCTGCGCCTCAGCAGCCAAGGAGCTCTGCTCGCACCCGGCGGGTGCGCCTGCCACAACCAGATTGGGCCATACCAAAGGCCAGGACACACCCAGATACAATGCTGGCCACAAAATCATTACATATGGCTCCAAAGAGCCAACATTTCCCCACCCCAACTAGATTCCCCTTGGTAGCTCTGCATTTTGAGGCTTGTGGAAGCCCCAAGGGATGGCAACGGCACACAGACCCTGCCGGAGGATTTGCCATGGGACTGGTGGCATGTGCCCAACCTGGTGTACTGCCTCACATGAGAGGAACACTGTCCTCCAACCACAGGGAACAACACTGGGTCTTACTGTCAGCAAAGAGAATTGTACTCTTGCATTGTGGCAAGAACTGTTGAGTTTAAATTGTATGCAAGATTTAAGGATGAAAGTCCACTTTGTCCAATAGCTAAAATGGTGGTGCAGCTGGATTCGCACTAAAATCAAGTGCCCTAGAGTCATTAATTCCTGAGTGGCCCAGGAGCTACCCAGTTTGTCTCTACATTGATGGATGAAGGGATGAATTCCAGATAATGGACCAACTTGATACAAAGTCCATTCTTCATCTGCTAGCTGGGGACTGAAAGCATGTTTTCACTTGCAAAATCTTTGTTGAAACCTCACTTGGCAAAATTCAACAAGAATTTAAAACTGAACTTTCTGTCAGAGAAATGTAATTTCTTTATGGTTTAACTACATATAAACTCACCTGATGCATGTATTAGTTTCTACTCTTATAAAATTCCCATTTTAAAACATTATATTAATAATCAGATTAGTTTTATGATATGTTGAAAGTAACCATAAACATAGGTGGTGGTACTTACAGGTGTCACTGCACTGTTTTTTGGCTGTTTAGGATTATTTTACTTCATAGTAGCTAGTATGGGGTTATGTTTTGGATTTGTGCTGAAAACAGTGTTGATAATAAGGGGATGTTTTTCTTTCTGCTGAGCAGTGATTACACAGAGTGAAGGATTCTCATACCACCCCATGAGGGAGTAGGATGGGGCTCACAAGAAGCTGGGAGGAGACACAGCCAGGACAGCTGACCCCGACTGTGCAATGGGATATTCCATATCATATGACATTATGTTCAGCAATAGAACTAGGGGGGAAGTTGTCAGGGCGGGGTCACTGCTCAGGGACTGGCTGGACATCAATCAGTTTGTGGTGAGCAATTGTTTTCATTTCCATCACATGTTTTTCTTGGGTTTTACTTATCTCTTTGTTATTTTTCTTTTCATTACAATTGTTTATTATTATCATTATTATAATAATTACTATTGTTAATAATAATGATCGTCATTATTATATTTCAAGTGTTAACTTTTTTAATCTCAATCTGAGTTTTCTCACTTTCATCCTTCTGATTCTCTCCCCCCATATTGCTAGGGGCAAATGAACAAAAGTCTGTGCTTAGTTGCCAGTTGGGGTTAAATCCCGACAGTTATTTAAGCTAGTAATTTGTTTTTCATGAGAAGACATATCAATATATTAGCTATTAAAAGAAGGCACTGTGTGCTTCTCTCAGTAGAGTATCAGATCTTGCCATCTTCTTTGTTGAGTGGGTTAGCTTTCTTAGCCATCTATCCTATTAGTATCTTGTGGAGAGAAGATTTTATTTTCTTTGTCTAATTTTGCTTTTGTTTGATAATTTTATCATAAAAGCCAGCAAAGGAACGCTCTAAGACTTGATTTGGAGTTTTAGAAAGCAAGCATTCTTTATTGCAGCACTGAGTGCACACATGAATATCTTAGCAAAGGTGAGTGAGCCCCAGATCTGTAAGCCACAGCTAATATACAGTGAGATTATGCATATTCATAACTTTTCTGAGAAATGAGCTACATATGCCCTAGATTTCCTGGAACCAAATACAATATCTGTATCCTAATTACACATGTGTTTCCTTGCTGGGTGGTGGTCTCAAGGGGTCCCTGGTGGTCACTGGTAGTCTTCCTCAGTGTCTGCTGGTTGACCTCAGTGCTCACACATGCTCACAGAGGTCTGTTTAGGAGGTGTTGCACAGCTGTGTCGTGTCTTGAGTTGGTTGTTTTAATTTGTCCCATCCTTGATACTGTTATCTTTAAGAATAGGCCCCAAATGTCTTATTTATTACTGTCTTATCTTCAAATCCCTTTCTTCTTCACAAAAGCGCCAATCTTCAGCTGTGTCTGCACATACCAGAAGCTACACTGACACTGACCTAACATATTCTCAGTAAAAATATGTTTAGAAATACGAAAAAACAAGACATTTTATCTTACAGTAAGGAATTTTTTGTGTACATAAACTTTAGGAAAAAAAATTTTGCCTGTGTATATGCTCTTGTATGTATGCAAGTGTGCGGATGTGTTTTGTGTAGAATATTTTTTCAAATAACATTGTGATGTAAGAAGAAACAAGATCAAAACTGTGTCACCCACCTTAAACAACCTGTCCCTCAGACCCTTGAATATTATACATGCCATGCTTGGTTGATTGCTTCCCTTAAGTCTTCTGTCACAGAACAAATGGAAATGTATCCTTTCTATAACACAGAGCAAATGTTGCCTCTGGGTACAATACTGTGACATTTTACAAAAGTACATCTTTTCTTTTTTTTTTTTTTTTTTTTTTTTTTTTTTTTTTTTTTTTTTAGGATGTCAGATTCTCAGTGATTTATTATCTGCAGTTTTTATTCTCATGTTCTTTTTCATCTGTTAGGATGACATGTTGATATGTTGATACATGTTTACCCCCAGCACTGTTTCATTTAATTAAGACAGAGAAACCTGTATTTACTAATGGTAATGGTGAAAAACCTTAATGTTAAGCTACTAATTATGTCCAAAATCATTTACTTCTACCTTGACATTGGGAGTATTGGATCTTAACTTATCACAGTTAGCTTAATTACAGTTTAAAAGCAAAGACTTCAGAAATATATTTTTTAATAATAATAACTCTGATGAAATAGCTTTGGCACTATCATATGAATTCTTTATCTGAAATTCCTGAATTTTGCAACAACTGTGAAAGAATCATGGAATCAAAAGCTACATAGCAAACTGTTTTCCTTGATGTAAACTTTAGCAATGTGACTTAATTCACTCCTTATTTATGAAGCTACTAGGAACTATTGGCATGCTTGCAAAAATGGAAATAGTAAGTAGAAAGGCAGTGTTATGCAGGAGTCAAGGTAGTTTCTGTGTTTCTTCACAAATACCCAAAATAAAATACCATGAAAGAAATAAATTTTGTAACTTTGGAAACCAACATAGAACTCATTTTGGAGCTATATAGGCCAAGTATTTCCCTTGTTAGTTTCTAGGAAAATGTTAGATTTTGGGACATTTCAAGTAAATTCTCAGACAGCAGTGTGACTGGCAGTGAAAAGGAAAAGTATTTCTTAGTATAAGTTCTTTGTTTTAAAAAATATGAAGAATCATCTATTTTAATACTTGGCCTCAAATAGTTTATTTCCTTTTTCATAAATTTCAGCCAAGTTACCATTTCCCAATATAGCATGCATTCTTGGTGTGACTGTGTGAGACTGAAATGTCACATGGCTGTCTCAAAGCTTGTTTGTGTCTGTGCAAACCTCCAAGAGAAACTGCTGCGACCTGTGAATTTGTTTGGGGGATGCTGCCCAGAGAAGCAGGAGTGTATTGAAGGGTGCACCTGCCCAATTCTTTGCGGCTGCATTGTCCGGACTCTTTAGACAAGACTCAAAGGGACAGATGTGTGCTGAGCTGGCCCCATCCTGTAGCCGTTTGTGTCTCTATTGTGCATGCCAGACCCCATGCATGCATTGCTGATGGACTGACAAGAGGCAAACATTCCTGCCCTGAAGCTGGATGCAACAAAACCTGTGGGACCACATAAAAAAACCCTAAAGGTGAGCAGATATGCTAATCAGTGGATATGATGAACTTAAAAAAGGCAGCAGAAAATTTTGTTCAGTATGCACCCACCATCGAAGCCAGATCTGTGTGCACCCACCACTGAAGAACTGAAGACTGATCACCAACGGGACATTGCTGTATCCATGGTGGTGACTATTTTTGCAGGCCTATCCCGCATCCTTGCTTTATTTTTGTCTTTTCCATCCATTCTGTTATATTGCTACCCCTCTTTGCCTTTCTAATAATAAAAACCTGTTTGGGGCATATTGGACCTTGTTTGTGTCTTAATCTCGCTCTTGGGTTCATATCGAAATCTCCCCCAGCATTGGATGGGGACAGACTGATCAATAAATCTCTGCAGTTGAAGACAGACACAGACGACATGCTCATGAAGCTCAGGGAAAGTTGTAGGGAATGACTGACCATAGCAGTTGCAAATAAAGCTGAAATTAGCACAAAGGGAATTGTTGGGGGTTTTTATTTTAGATAAGTGGCTGCAACAGATGATTTGATCAACTAGCTATATTAGTTGACCAAATCAAGCATTTATATCAGTTGAGTGAATCAACCAATTGTGCTACTATTTGTCTCTGAATTAACTGAAAGATTATAAATGTCTTCCTGAGTTAGTTGGGGCAGGTTTTATATATGGCTTAGTACAATGTGTAGTATAGAAAATGAATAATCAACAAAAAGAACTTGTAAGAGAACAATAGGCTTGAGCTGGTTTAAATACATATATTCCTTTCCAGATTTTGGGGATAACTAGCATCATGATGGTGAGTCTATTATAGAGCATGCAAATCATGCCTATATTGTAACTCAAATGTGTATTGGAATACTCTGTTAAACATAATTTGTGTTTATATTGTGATTGAAGTACTTTGCTGCATTGCTCTCCTAAATCAAAGCCCTATACGAACACAAAATATCTTCAAAGTAGATTTGATATTAGACTTTGACACATAGTTTGTTGCTATCTTGTCTTTGTGTATAAAGAGCAAGCCTGGATTCCTTTCCCTTGGAAGCACCTTCGTAGAAAACATTACGTGGACTACGAAATCTGAAGCCTCTCCAGTATTCTCATAATGATGAACTGTAATGCAGAAGAAAACCACAAACTTCTGAGGACGCGGAGCTCAGAGGAAGTGAAAGAAAGCATGGCTATTTAACTTAATAGTTACATCATGGAGCAGAAAAATACGGGCTCCTGGATTCAGAATTCCTGCTCAAGTGTTTGGTTATATATTTAGGTAATGACTGTTTAAAGCATTATCTTTCTGAGGGGAAAGGACAAGAAAAGTTATATGCATAAACCGATGACTTAAAACTATCAGCATAACCCTTTAAACTAAAAATCTTCACAATGTTTTCCCAAAGAATAAGGACTTCTGGAGAAAATAACAGCTCTAGCTCTTTATATATGAGCTAGGTGTTTCAGCTTTTGAATAATTGAGATCTCAAAATAGAATTGCCCTTGAAACCTCTCCTAAGTAAGTCTTCACAGCTTCTTGCTGTCTGTAAATAAGTATAGCAAATTGTCTATCACTCCTTTGGTGTTATAATGCACTTACCATCGTAATGCAGATACCACTTCCCAAGGCAGAGAGAAATTTTCTAATACATAATGCTTGAGGTCCTAGTTCCTTTATTGGATTTAATATCTGAATCTATTTTTTCCATTACATTAAAACCCATTGGGCCAAAATAATTTAGGAAAATAATGCCTTAATCTTCGTTGAAGATTATTTTATAACTAGTAAAACTCTTGGGGAGAAGTTAGAATATGCTGTTTTGAGCTGAAAATTTTAATTCTTCTTCCTACAGTAAATTCTTCATATTTCTTAATCTGAGATATAGCATATATATGTCTTTTTTTTTTTTTTTTTTTTTTTTTTTTTTTTTTTAGCTATGTTGTGCTTCATTTTTCTACTCTTAAGCTTATTTTACATTTAGCAGTTGTTCCAAGTCCACACAGTCCCCTCTCACATTGCCTTCGTTGTGCTGTAGAAATTGAGAGGTTCTTTAAATGAAACTTATGCCTTTCCTTCCTCTTTGTTGGAATTTCTCCTCAAAACAGTATTTCACCAGCCATTTATTCTTCTCATTATGGGCAGAATAATGAACATGAAAACCCATGGACTCTTAGCTGTACAGAGTCTAGAAAATATTATATGAAGGAATTTTAATATTTTAACTGTGAAGACTTCAGCAAAACCAAGTGGTTTCAAAGATTCTGAAAAGTGAATCCCTGCAGAATCTTCCTTTTGAAGATGTAAAAACCCCTCTGAATAATAGATTAAAGATGGAGGAGTATAATAATGTTGGGAGCCTTTCATCTGTGTTACTAATTCAAAACTAACCTATAACTATATTGAACTTATTGATCAGAATAATGTGAAAGGTTTGTTTAAAATATATTATGACCTCGATTCTCTCCTTACCTTATCATGCTAATAGTTGTTTTACATTATCAGTCATTAAAAATTATTTGCATTACATTCTTAAATTCTTACATTCTTAAAGCAGTCAGAAGAATCTAATATTAGAAAAAACCTGTTACGTTAATTCTCACGTCACATTAACAGCAATGACAACAAAAGTAAGATATAATAGAATAATATATTTCAGACATAAAAGTAAACACCAGAGGAAAATATCTTTTTTTTGAAGAAAGTTCATTATTAAAAAAAACCCCAAACCTCTATTATATGTAACATACTATATTTGAGGGAAGGAATGTCCTCTAAGTTAATAATTTTGGACCACTAAATTTGATTTAGGATAGAATAGACTATTTCAGGTGGAAGAGACCTACAGTGATCGTCTAGTCCAACTGCCTGACCACTTCAGGACTGACCAAAAGTTAAGTACATAAGGGCAATTGTCCAAATGCTTCTTAAACACTGACAGGGTTGGGACATCGACCACATCTCTAGGAAGCCTGTTACAGTGTTTGACCACTCTCTCAGCAAAGAAATTCATCTGTTGTCAGTTGTGTTTGATGCGGTCTTGAGGAGCTGCTGTGAGCTAATAAAATGATTATGTTTTATATAACAGGAAGAAATGTTCCTTTTTTGTCCTTGTCAATTGTGCTAGGTGACTGACCAAAATAATAATGTTTCTATAGTTCTAGAAAAGAAGTGACAGAACAGCTGCTGAGCATAAAAACACAGACTTTCCTGCAACATATGGATAAAACTGTATTATTCCATAGTATGATATTTGTACCAGAAAATACTTAGATGACATTGTGATTTTCTTACCATAGTCAGTTTAAGTTACTCAGCAAAATAAATATATTACCTTTCCTTTAGGAATAAAAAAGTCATGCATTTGAAAAAGTGGAAGAAAGACAGAAATGTTCTATTTTCTCCAAACTTTTTCTTTAATATGGCATCTTGATAAATACCAATATATACTGATATACGCAGTTACTTGTTTATCCGATTATTATTACGGGCTGAATGAATACCCTCAAGATACATATGACAAGCTTTAATAATAAAATACCTGCTGGATCTTTATGGGACACTTTTTCACTCAGAATTTCTAAAGTTACTTCTGATCAGACTGGCTCACAGCGACCACTCCCCAAAGACAAGTTATTGATAATTGACCTATGTATGGCAGATTGTCAGCTTGTTGTGCAGCCACAAAATGAACTGTTAATCTACCAATTTTCCTTGGTTAGGAAGCGTGCTGATGCATATCACACAGGTGTGAAAAGAAGAAAAACATTGATGTTTTCATTCAGATTAGACTCAGGAAAACACTGCCTAAGTATGCAGTTAAAACATAATGAGATCCCTAAACTGAGTGGGTTTTGTCTAGAGTCACTGAACAACATATAATCTTTCCGTAGTAGTACCTCATCCTTAAAAGGTAGGTTAAGAAGTGTAAATTCCTTTCTTCTTAAAGGAGTTGCAAAGTTGCATAGACAAAATAATTTGGAATTCATTCAGTTATGGAGAAGAAACCAAGGGTATCTTGTCTTTCTAACTAGTTGAGAAGGTGATTTTTCATAAAGGACAGACCTGGGACACCTCTTCTCTGAAAAAATTAATAATTATAAATTAAACAGGACTCATTTGTGCTAATGCAGGTAGGGTGAATGTCTCAGTATGGAAGAAGAGAAAAATGTTTCTCTGTCCCCCAGTTCAGATGTAGACAGTGTCATCCAAGATTATTAACAGAACAGGATGCACTGACAAACAAAGTAAAAACTATATACACCAAAGAATCCTCTTCAGATAATTCTGAAGAATAGAAAAAAAGTAAAAAGAAAGCGTAGGGTAGAAATGGAAGAGGAGAATATTCTAATTTTCTCCAAGGCTATAAATAAATATTTTTCCATATAATTAGAGGAATAATGTAAATTATTTCCTTAAAATATTTTATTTACCATATTTGAAATTTACCTCCATCAAGTAAACATCAATAAACAGGAAAAATAAATTATGTAGCTTTTTATACCACTAACTTACTATCAGAAATATTCAATCTTTTCTTCCTACATTAAAATCATGATGCTGAAGAAAATTACCATCTTGAACAAAATCGTTATTAACTTCTGCTAAACACATCCATTTCATGTTTAGCTGGAACCTATAGAATTCACTCATGAATAGGCCATTGCCTTTAAAAAATCATGTAAGTGTAGTCATCCCTGATAAGCCTACTTTATATTAAAGTATGGATGTGTATCTAATAATTCATTTCATGGTCTCAGAATACTTAGAATGTTGTATTCTCATACATTATTTATTGATTTATTCATTTGATTCTATTGTGAGATGACATTGTCCATGGGAATTTTGCTCTATACATTAATAATGAAAACAATTAAGCTTCATTTTGTTTGAATGAGCTTCACATTATTGAATCAAGTATTTGTTTTTTCATATAAACTGAAGTTGAATAGATGATGGACATCAGCTTTTTTATCCACTGCTACCGTAAAAATACAGATCTTTTTCTTATGACTAATTGGCACATAAATAGAGATGTCTAATAAAGCAGACTGCAAATTTGCTATTTAGTTTTCATCTGAATTTTGATAAGTGTAGGAGCAAAACCAGAAAATGTACAGGTAAAAGCATTTGTAAAAGAGATGATGGCTACTTGCAGGTTTTTTTCCCTGACTGTAATAATAGAAGACTATGTGGTGCAAAGATATTTCCCTTTTATTAAAGCTATAGTACTAACTGATATTAATAAACAAATGAGTCAGAAGATTGTGTAATCTTTTGACTGAACTGGTAGTACAAAATGATTAATAAACCCCTTGTAAAATGTGGCACAAGAATTAGTCAAAACAACAGCCATACAACTGTAAGGAGGATTCTGAAGTGAAATGCCCTTAAACTTCTCAGAGGCCTCAGGGCCTCCCCTTTCCTCTAGAAATTCAGTTCCATGTCACTGAAGTGTATTTCAGTTTTGATTCACAATTCTTTCAGTTCATCTAGTCTTCTTTTGCATAGTTCTAACCTTAACTTTAACCCAAAGCGTAGGCACTGATCTTGAGAGGGAGCTACAGGGCTGAATGTCATGACCCTGTCTGTTTTCCTTTGGTTTCTTGCTTTTAGCATGAGTCCCAGTGTCCTCAGCCTTCATCTTAGCCCAGACATCACTTCCAGCATCAAATGTAATGAGATATATTCTGATTCTTTTTTTTTCCCCAAAGAAACTCTAATCCTGGACCAAATCATGACCATAAATCCACCTTATTTCCTTATTTTGTTCTATTTCCCCTTTATTTATTAAAAAAACCACAAACAAACAAACAAAAACACCCCAACAGCTTAATTTTAGATAATTCCCACGATTTCAAGCAATACAAAAACAGGGAATATTTTCCTGTTTATTGTTATTATTTATTTAATTGTTAACAATTCTTAAATAGCTAATAGTTCTTTGATTTCATTAGTTCTTCAGTGAGTTTGATTTTTAGAGGTAACATATCTAGTTTCTCCCCCACAGATATTTTCACATGCTGTCAAGTGACATCTATTTTCAGCTGTCATGTAAACACTTGTCATAATTGATGCATTTTTCATGAACTTTGCTATTGCTGCCAAGAAATCTGGTCAATGTGAATACATGGATAAAACAGTGAGCTGATGTAGCTTCAGTACAACTGGATTCTGAACCCAGCTTTTTTAGATATTAATGACCATCCATTCAGTTTTCAGTCATTAGTGCAGTGGATCTAAACCTTGTTATTGACGCATACGTAAAAGATAGAACAATACATGTTATATACCTGGAGGAAACAGTTTATTTTCTCTAATTAAAACATTATTGATACTTTTTAACATTAGATTTAGAATTAATTGATGAATAAATGCTACTTTAGACTTCGTTTCATATGTCTTCAAATACAGTAGCGGGATGTTTTCTTTAATTTGATTTTATCCTGTCACATGCTTCCCATGGAATTAGGATATTTTAGGGGTAACAGAGAGCCTTCTCTTCTAGTAAGAGTCCCATGGATAAAACAAAAGCAAGTAAAACCAACTTGGATGAGACCAACACAGGAACACATACCGGTGATCTCTACTTCTCTCTTGTCTCCATCTCCCTCCTTTCCTTTTTCCCCTTTTCCTCACTACCATAAAGAAATGCAAGGCATAATGTATTGCTTGCCACAACTCACTATATACTTAGTCAATGATTGTGTATCCAATTAGTACATTGTGAGAAGTTAATAAATGTCTGGACTTTGAGACTTGTCTCATAGTTGTCCACTCTGTTGAGAATTTACAAATCTAAAAGTCACTTGTCTCCCTCATCTGAGCAGGACATAACAATAATAAAACTCATATTATTTCTTCATTATTTAAGAGACAGTCTGTTTCTTAATTAAAATATTGTCCTGGTTCAGCTAGGATAGGGTTATGTTTCCCCAGCAGAGAGGGGGAAGAGATCTCCAGCCAGGTTATTCATACCATGCTGATGTCAGGTCCAGGCGCGGCAGTGCGGGAAGCTTTCCTTTGTGGCTTTGGTCGTGGGGAGCACAAGGCTGTCTGTAACCATTGCGGTACTTCTCTGTATATCTTTTGTCTTGTTTACTGTTATTACTGTTTATTGCTATTATCGCTATTGTTGTTGTTCAGATTGTTTATTACACAGTTGTATTAAATTTCTCCTTATTTTAACCCAGGGTTTGTGCCCTACTTGTGTCCAAGGGTGGGGGATGGATAATGGCAATGTGGTCTCCAGTCCTGGCAGGGCTTAAACCAGCACAAATATTATTTTTGTTTTATTTTAATTTCCTTAGTCATCGTTGTTGCAAAAAATAGCTATGGAAAAAAGCAGGTCATTTGTCTGCTTTTGGTCTGTAATAGCATGTAAATATTTGTGCGAATCATATGTAAGCAGTAATAGAAGACATTTAAGTGTTTTTTTCTTGAGACAGCTGATGAAGTATTGAATAAATAAAATTACAAAAAGGCTTATTTCTGTAGCAGATGTTTGAACCAAAGCAACAAACAAAGTAAAAATGTACTGTTTAAAATGTACCTCTGTTTGAAAGGCTTATTTCCTCTACATTGAAAATCTTTGGTTTTGGTTTTAGTTCACAGATATCAAACAATAATTCTAGGAATAGTTTACACTACAGAGAACATCTGTGTTTCATATTCTATAGTATTCTCAAGCATACACTTTCTCAGTCCAGAGGTGTCATAAGAAACTTTGACCTGAATTTTGCAAAATATGCACAATGATGATGATCTTGAGCTAGGTTTTTCATAGTCAGTTGTTGATCACTAAGAGTTTCAAACCATTTCATGCAGACTTTTATTTAATGGTGATTATGGATCATATACATTCAAATAGTTATTGCATTTATTTGACCTGCCGAATTGGATTTAAGTTTGTCTGGTAGAAAACTTCATTAATGTAGAATATTCACCAGATTTTCCTTTAAACATCAAAGGAATGTTGTAGAGAGTTTGATCTGTATGGTTTGAAGTGGCAAATATAAAGAATCCCTCTCTAACAAAACTTAATTGGATTCAATCCCAGAAAAATATTTGACTTCAAAATCAGCTAGATCTAAGCCGGTCTATCCACATCACAGAAGTCTAGGATATCTACATTTAACAGTCCAATGATAAGTGACACTGTTGTAACACTACTGTTAAAAAAAAAGATGTATATAAAAGAAAAACTTAAATCCCAAATATAGAAGGAGGTTGTGAAATAAGATTATTGTATTTTTATTCAAACACAGAAAACTCTAAACAATACTCAGTGAAAGAAAAAAAATGCCAATACTTTACTAAGACTTATTAATGTGTTTGCACATGTTTAAGATTCCTTAGTTCACATTATCCTTTACTAGCTCAGAAGTTAGAGAAAATATGGACTGAAAGGTAACTGAATAGGCTCTGGATATTTTGAAAGGTATTGCACAGTTGTAACATTTGTAATAAGTCACCATGTGAATTATAACATGTTTTTATTTAGTTAAGTACTTATGTGCAAGAATAGCTTTTTAATAAATTTATAAAGGATTTCTGTAGCAAATGCTCACTAGATAATTTTATGTAATTGCCTTTCTGAAGTGACAACTGGGCAGAAAAAATAACTTTCAGAGGTAATCAGATTAATTCAAAGAGTGAATGGATTTAATCTTGAGAGAAGCCAGAGTACTTTGGAGAAGTCAGGGTGTACAGTTAGTGACCTATTCATTCTACTGTATAAGAAGTGTTAAAATTTCACAGTAAGTAACGAAACAAGAAGTACAGAAAGGGCAGTTCATGATGCGGCCGTGGGGGGGG
>NW_020799091.1:46827417-46842068 GCF_003259725.1 Athene cunicularia
GGGGGGGGGGGGGGGGGAAGGGTATGGATATAATGGATATATTCAACATAATGTTTCCTGTACATTTAGCTTCATAATTTCATGCTTGAGATGCCAGTACATCATAGATAACCAAAGATAAAATGATGCTGGGTCTAAGTTAAATGGCAAACCATTTGGAGAAAAACTCTAGGTCCTCTTTTTTTTTTTTTTTTTTTCCCCCTAAATAATAAAGAAGAAATATGCATAATGACACATAAATAATTTGAATGCCACCAAAGATGGCATTTAATGTGATAAAGGTGGTAAGGCTGATCTTGGTAGTATATATCAGTAAAATTAAACTCTAAGTTTAATAGATAGAATTCAGGTATAGCAATGGGTTATACACTTCTTAATAAAATATCCTACCTTAGTAATGTGCAGTCAATTAATAGAGGTATGGTATGATTGGTGTTAACCACCATTAGAAAACAGAAGATCAACTACCAGTAACATTATTTACAATCATTATTTTGCTCATAAAATGTCTGTAAGGATTTGCAGGAAGGGGTAAGAATGCAGACTTAAACTACAGCTCTAATGGAATTTGATAATGAATATTTAATCTCACTGTTGAGTTGTCCATATCAACTTTAAGTTGACATTAACATAAATGGCAGTGATATTAATCAATGACTATGTCCTTTAAAAATCTAATTTGTAGATCTGAATGGCATTAGATATTAACAAATATCAGTAATCTATATAGTGGAAAGTATAATACACCTTCCTCTCATGGAGACTCACATGCTCAATGTGAGAATAAAATTGAATCTTTCCACAGAACGGTATAAAAAGATAATTTGCATTTTTTTCTGATTTGATTATAAAAATACTGATGGGGGATTAAGAACCTGAAGAAGAAAAAGGCTTTGGGAGGAAAGGATAGGAAAACTTCTCATCTTTTTAGATATGTAGGTATTATCATGTTATTAAATGGTAGCATTTTTTCTTACTTTTAATTTTGATATTCTTGAACAGTTGACTGATATTTTCCAAGGCACTTTTTTAAGCACAATATGTATTCAGGTAAAACACCTCAGATTTGAATCTTAAGCTTTGAAGTTTTCAATAAGTAAACAGTAAATCACCTTGATTTCAGAGATGGAAACCTGAGCTGTTAAAATAAGACAAAGCTTAGATAACTTTAAGTGAATTAAGATCAAGAAAATTAGAATGGGAAAAAAAAAAAAAAACCACAACACCAAAAATCAAACCAAACCAAACCAAACCAAACAAAAGATTTCTCTCATGAAAACCAAGACTAAATTTTGGAAAAGTTTGAGTTATTAATTTCTGATAATTTATTGACCAAATTTATAAATAAATCCCAGTGAATTATACAGAAGAAGAAAATTACCAATGCATTTTACACAATGCCTAAGTATTTTTTGTTTCTTTGTTTTGTGTGTGTGCTTTTTCTTGGTTGAAAAACTAAGTGCAGTTTTTTGGAGTAGACAAGATTACTGAGATTTCTAATATGTTTTTAAACAATTGAATGGTATATTACATTTCTGCTTTATATATAATCGTGGTTGAAGTGATGGATTTTTTAATATGATTTTCCTATGTTGCTATTCAAACCAACAAGTTAACAATAATTTATTTCAACTAAGGTAGCTAATTTTTTTCTATTCCCAAAGTGGTTTTATTTCTTATATTAATATATGTGAACATTAATATAATAATTTTAAAAATATTTCTTACAGGTCAAAATGTTAAAAGACCAAAAAGGATATAATAAAATCAGAATGATTTCAAAGGTTGAATGTTAAGACTTCTGTAACAACAGAAAAATTTAATGTCAAATAAAAATTTAATAACAAATATTAGGTTAAGAAAAGAAAAAAGAAAGAAATGAGAGGGTGAGACTAAGAAAACAAATAAGAAATCAATCCTAAATATATAATTTTCTGATTTTATATATGTTATAAGGCATGGGAACTTTAACAAAACATTTTACCAATATGATGACGTACATGAATTATGAAATTTTATAGAATGTTATAATCAAATTACATTTATCTAAACTTAAAAATGAGAGTAAACAAGTAGTAGAAACATAAAATATCTAGCTGGAAAGGTATAGTATCCACTATCTGAAAAGAAGACCTAGAAAAGAAGAAATCTCCACTGACAGAAAGAAATCATGTAATCAAAAGAGAAATGTTAAAACACATCTCCTCCTGTCCCCATTAAATAAATGTTTAGTCAAAATAGAGGTGAAAAAGAGCATATTCTGTATAACAAACATAACCAAGGAAAATTTCTGAATACTTAACTCTGGTATCATTACTAAGCTCAGTATTTTTTATTGTCTCCTTTTCTCTCTGTCCCTATATCTTATCAATAGCAGCATTACAGAAGCTTTAGCAGGTATAGTGACACTTTAAGACAATTACATGACCCAGAATTTCCCCATTTCCCCATTAGGTTAGAGGCAATTTGGAATATGTAAACATTGTTCCAGGATTGTCAAGTGCAGAAGCTGTTGCCTACCCCTAAAAAGATGGTGGGAATAAAGCAAAACTCAGAATGGGTGGTTCTGCTAAGGAAGAAGACAAGAGAGTGCTTTGGATACTGAGGCTACATTTGTGTTGGTATAGTAAACTGACCAAGAGAGAAACAGGAATGATAGAATGCGATGATCTCCTGCAACATTTAAATATTGCCCTTACCATGGTTTAGAGAGTAACATGGAGAAAAGAGCATTCAAAATAGGCAGTTTAGAAATGTTTAATCTGTTTAGGGAGGGCAGAAGTCAATATTATAGATATAAGCCATTCTACAGCAGCTGGTGTCAATGCCAGGAAACAGTTCAGAACGTGCAAATTACTACATCCCTCAGAATTTGATCATAGCATCCTCGAAGAACATGGCTGCAAGGTTTAAGTTAAAAGCTTTAATTTAGTTACAGATGTCAAACACTTTTAAGGCTCAATGCTCAAATACTAAGAAATACAATTGAGGAGGAATTTGTGGACCACTGTATCCATCCCCTTCATGTCACAAATCATTCTACCGAAGTTTCAAAACCTTCTTATTTTTTCACACTTCCAATTATTCACAGAGAGTTTCCCAGAACCGCAGAACTGTTAAGGTAGGAAAGCATCTTTGGAGATCACATGGGCCAGCTGTGCATGTCAGAGCAGAGTCAGCTATAGAATGTACCTTAGAGCCATGTCCAGTCAATTTGAGATTGTCTCTAACAGTGGGGACTCCATAACCTCCATGGACAAGCTGTTACAGTGTTTGGCCATCAGCACAATATTTTTTTAAAATAAAAGTTTAAACAGAATTTTCTGCATTTCAATTTATGAGATACTTTGTTTCTTGTCTATGCTGTCTGCATTTCAACTTCATCAGCAAAGCCCTGCATTTTACATGAAGGTAACAGGAGGAAAACATGAAACAAGATCATTCTGAAGACCATCCCTTGGGGGAAAAAAAAAAAAAAAAAAAAATTATATCCTGCTAACATCATTCCAACCATTTAAATCACTTTCATTTTCATACAAGTCATGCTTCTCTTTAGATCATAATGATCTTTTTTTTTTTTTTTTTTTTTTTTTGGTTTGTTTTTTTTTTTTTTTAATTTTTCAGTTCAACTACTTCTTGCAGAGTTCAATTTCCAGTTTTTTCTAATGATGAGATACATGGTTTGCTGTAGTTACTTTCTCTGGGAAAGTGATTATCAAAACCAAGTATGATTAATCTTTGCTTTTTCACTTTATTTTTCATCAAAATCTCCAAGTCTTTGTCTGTTCTCCTATATTTATTAAAATCTTATATAGAACATGTCCATAGCACTACTGCTGGGGCCCAGCAGCATTTGTCTCTAAAACATTAGATGCCTGCTTAGACAGGAGCTTCCTGAATCACTTATCCAATACAAAATCTAAATTCCAACTAAGTATCAATGGGTTCCTATGCAGTTTGCTGAACACCAGCCTAAGGGTTTTGTTGACATCTGCATTGTAGCTATTTGCATTTTCATTTGCTTTGAATGTCTTACACAGGAAGAGGTTTCTGTTACATATATTTTTCACCTGAAAAAATACCAAAACAAAAAGAGACATTCTATATTCATTTGAAAAATTGAGTCAAAATTAAACGTTACCACAGGAAAATTCTTTCTTGAAAAAAAAAAAAAAAAAGAAATGGATGTTCTCAGAATCAAATAAATTTTTAATGTGTGTTCATAACAATATCTAATTCATGTTCTTGCCTATGTGAGCTGGGAGCTACACCTATTTACTTTCATATGTATGTAGATTTATTGAGTTTCTTCATAAATCCTTTATAAAGAATCATAGATAAAGTCACTTATACCTGTGGCTGTTATAGTACCCAGTGATTCCTTAGCAGTGATTTTCTCCTTTCTAGGGTGTGAGAACTACTGGTGAAGTGAACAGCAGTAGACAAACCTATTTTCCAGCAGTTTTCATTTTGTAAGACCCCAGAGACTTTGGTGCTTGTCTACATCATTGTTTGTGTGGGCAGTTGTGGGTACCTACCACAGGAGTCAGATGCTGATGACCTCTCACGCTTCCATACTCTTAACAGCCTGCAGAGTGTCAGTAAGGCCAGGCTGGGTGTGCCAAACTCAAGGACACGATCTTACCTATTTAAATCCCACTCTCCCTGGTTGTTCAAGGTAGAGGAAACAAGGATGATGTGATTAGCACCAACTTCACTGACATCTAGATACAACTTTCTCCCATTTGTGGTCAACTAAATAAATTGAATCAGAATAAGTCTCCAAAGCTAAAGTTTTGACTGATATACATTCATAGCCCATATCATAAGGTCATATCAGAGCAGTTAAGAGACATCTGCTCTGATTTAGTGTGGGTCTCAAATCACACTCAGATTGATATCCAGGCATCAGATTCTGACTTGCTCTCCTAATGAAACACTAATAGACTGTAACCTCATGACTGTAAGAAAATAAAATGAATTGATACTTCCAAACATTTAAAAATTACTCCTTATTCAGAAAATAATTTTAGGTGTCAATATACATGAGCAGCAATATGACTTTCTATGATTTACAAATGAGTTTTAAAATAAGAAAAGAAAAATAAAACAATACCACAACAATTTAGTGTAATGAAAAAGTCTTTACATCAGTCTGTCTAAAAACTCCCCCCCCCCTTCCAGAATTCTAAGTATCTGTCTCTCCTGCACTATAAATGAGAAGTAAATAAAAATACTACCCTTCTATTTCTGCAAAACACTACTGATATCAAGAAAGCAATACAATTATGAAAGAAAAACAGTAGGTGCTCATTGAGAACAAAATCTGTCAGAAACATTTTCAGTTCTTTAGCATTTTTTCTATAATTGAATTACATCTTCATACTTTTTAAAGGAACACAATAAGCATAGTGCTGTTCTTACACTAAAAGGGTTTGAAAGTCAAAATAATTATTGCAATTTCTATAAATTGTTTTGGAGCATAGTTCCACTAGTACTTAAAAATTTCCTCAGTAAAATTATTTTGCCGCAAGGACAAATTCTGAATAATTTAATCCCAATCACTTTGAAGGTGCTATGTACAACAGATGTTCTATTGCACAGTCTTTATTTGTCTAAGACAAAAGAGAAAGATAAACAGTGGATTGGAGAAGAGTAGGATTTGTTACTATGATATTGTATCCAGAAAGTGGTGCAATGTCTTTTTAAGATAAGGAGGTTACATTACCCTTATGTCTAACATGTATTATATGGCACACCATAACAATTCAGACTGGTAAAAAAGTGTAGCAAGGCATGTAGGATGTAGCGTATCACCTGATCTAGTTAATTCCACTTTCAAAATGTTAAAACCAAAGTTATACAAAGTCATGACTGCTTACTAGATTTGTTGCTATTATTAATAATAACTATCATTTTTTTACTATATGAATGATTACATATTCTTAATTTGACCTAAATTAAATTTCAGAAATCAGTTTAGTACCATATAACAAAAAGTCAGACAGATATCTCAGACTGAATAATTTAGTGGCCCAGTGTAGAAAAACTTGCAACAGACTTTCTCAGCAAGTTAGCGTGAAGCAATGAATGGGAAGGAGGATTCCTTTCAGCTTTTGTTTATGACTCAGATGTTTCTATATGGGTAAGTAATACTGTCATGCAGCACATGAAGACTAGACATAACTTACTGCAGTAAATGGATCACAGTACGAAACAAGCCTGTTTCAGAATTCTCTGGAAAAGAACTATCTTTTCCTTACTTCTTAAATAGCTCCTAGAAAATAGCTATCTAGTCTTATGAGTGAAGCTCTTTGATGGTCCAAAGGTAATAACTAAAGAAAACCAGAGCAAGATAATATTAATGTCACCTTTAAATAGATTATTTGTTACCATAACATTTTGTTGTAGAGCGTATTATGTCTGCAATAATTTTCAGTGTAAAGCCAGTTAATATTTTTAAGGACTGGGAAAGTTAAGTTTATGTCATAATAAGAGGCTTTTATTTAAAATTATTATAGGATTAATTCTCTTAGAATGTAAATTACTTGTTTTCTTGATATGAAATGGAAATATTCATATAATGACACATAGCTGTGCTATCTCTTGATTACAAGAACAATTAACCCAGAAAACATGCTATGTGTACATACAGCAGTTTTGAGTTTTATGTTAAGATTTTTTTAAAAGTCTTAAAAAGGCAATCGTGTTCTGTGCTTTGTAATCATGAATTTAAAAAGAGAATACAATAACCATTCTCCTAAGAAAGGTTTCCTCAGTTTAGTGTAGATAAAGGTATGGGGTTTTTTTGTGTTCTTTGTCTGTTTGTTGTTTTTTTGTTTGTTTGTTTGTTTTGGTGTGGTTTTTTTGTTGTTTGTTTTGTTTTTAGGCTATGGAGTTGTTATCTTAGTTTTGGTGTTATCTTAGTTTTGGTGGGTGTTTTGTTTAAAGAAACACTCCATACAATTATATGAATAACAGAGGTATTCTTGTGACTGCATATAAGACTAACATCAATACCTTTGCACAAATCTAATAATTCTGTCCCATAGAATGTATCTTTTAATATACTTATTCCTCTGTGGTTTAGAGTTGACTAATATCTGCCAGAAAAGAAAGAGGAATTTTAAAAACATTGTACATGTTAACCAATACTTTTAAAGTCCTTGTTGTAACAGCAAGACTGCATGAATGCATATTTGCATTTCATGTCTCCCTCAGTGCAAAGAAATGTTCGTTATTTTCACTTGCTCACCTAGACTGTCAAGATCAAAAGTGTACAATGGTGTCATTCTAAAGCTCATATTCACTATATGTAGGTGAAATAACAGATTTAATGATTCACTATCTTCAGCTTGACTTGAAACTATATCACGGATGTATTTCATAAAAAGAGTTCTCAAAAATGTGGTCTTTATAATTCTATGAAGAATAGAGTATCTCAAAAATTATGTATTTCACAATCAAGTAGATTTGATTAATGTGATGCTACATGGCTATTCTTTTTTATTCTTAAGCACCTTCTGTATGCAGTGAAAAATGTTTTAAACATGATTCTTCAAAATATACCATGTCTTGTGACAAAATTGTTTTCAGTATTTATTTGTTTATATCTGTTCTTTTGCAATATCTATTATTTGTCAGACAACAAACATCGAATTTTTCCAAGATAAATAGTGTAAATGTATCAAGTATAAATGTATGAATCTAATCCTGTCTACTGCTCTTAAGCTTCACAACACATAGAAAGAAAATATTTCTAATGACTGGTTTGGATGATCAGACATCTGGAGAGTATTTCAGATTTTTGTCTTTTATTTTTAAGGTGTTCTAAGGTTTTCAGAGGTGACCATTCTATTAAAAACCATATTTAATTAAGGGTGAAGTAAGCTAAATTATTAATTTTATCCCCTATTATTCAGCATCTTTAAAGAGCTGAATGAAATACATACTCAAGAGTAATAATGCTGCATGGGGGCCATAGTTTAAGGATTCTTGCAGCTGTTGAGCTGTATCTCCTTTTTGGAAGCTATGACATTTATGAGGTATCTAATAGGGATATTTTCAAAGGTATTTGAATGTATATCTTCCAAGAAACCAGCACAGCTGTTCCTGTCATTCTGTCATTCTGTAATCTGTCATTCCAGTTTCCCTCTTCACAACACTAAGAGCTCTGAAATGAGAACATTCTTTCAGATTATACATTATGACTTTCACTGTGGACTAGATCAATGACAAAAATTCAAAGAAACAGGAGAAAAGGACAATGGAACTTTTTTTTTTTTTTTTTTTTTTTTTTTTACTGGATAAGGCTTTTCTTGTTACAGCACTGCAAACTGGCTATAAAGTTTTCTGATTTTGTGATATATTTTCATGTTTTCCTACTAAAATAAATAGTGTGTGTGATTGTGTCCGTGTACGCGCAGAGATAAAGGAGAGAAAAGGAGGGCAGGGAAATTACTGAAAGGCAGTGATGTTTTTCATATACATAGAAAATGATATTAATATAAATAATTCAGAAAGCAGTTTTAAAGAGAAGACTGGAACATTTTAGCAAGGTTACTAAGGAGGAAAAAGAAAATAAAATGTTTGCTATTATCTTGCAGATTTAATGGGGCAAATCTATCAGATAAATTCAGGGAGTTACTCAAAGTATAGTAAGAAGTAAATGTCGAAAGCAAATGAGCCTAATCTCTTAATTTTCAACTTGAAATATTTGTATTTCAATAATGTGATATTTTCTGTACTTTGTCTCCTAGAACACTTGCACTGAAATGATCTTCTAAAATTAACTCTTAAACAAAAAATATATTTTTATTTCAGGGAGGAGAAAAGAAACTCCAAAATGTTCCAGACAAACCATGAGTACTGAGCCTGTGATTAATTCCATGCAGCTACTGTAGTGGAGGCCTCTAAGTAGCGTCAAACTCTTAACTTTCTAGTAGACTACCCTGTCTACCATGTAGGTGGTTTTAGACTTTATATAAACTAGACTTGTCAAAATTTGCTTAATGACATTGCACACAAAGAACTGCATAGCTGATTTTATCCTCTGTTTATTAATGCAGCTGTTGCTTTTGATATTGAACTGATACAGAAATATGCTAGAAGGATGATAACCTAAACACACACACACACACACCACCCAAACAAACAAACAAAAAAACCCCCACAACCAAAAAAAAAACCACACACAAAAAAACTCCAACACACAAAAAACCCCCACAAAATTGGAGCTTTAAAGTAGTAAAATCATAAACTTTCTTTACTGCATGGCATTATGGTTTATGTTCAAATAGACCTGAAAGGCATATTTTTTTTTTTTTTTCTATATGAGATGGAAATCACAGTGTCCCATGGCTGCATAAAGACTGAAGACTTTTATCTTATTCTGTCTTTCTTGTAAGACAGCACATCAAAGTGCCTGCTGAGAAAAAGATTCTACATTATACCACTAGCAGAAGATCATGGTTTCTTATGATGTGGTTATATACCCTGAGGTACAGATTTGGGGTTTTCAGTGAATAGCTCTCTGATAAAATTAAGAGGCAGCCAGTTTCCACAAAAAACCCAGTACGTTGGATCATTGAACCCAATCCTTTTTATTACTCAAGTTTACTACTTTTTTTGTGTGTTTTTTACACCCTACGTCTCAGGAAGGGGGAGACTGAGAAGGGGAGAACCAAATCAGATTAGTGTTCAGGTAGCATTAATGAAAAAAAATGAAGAAGCTGTCTCTCAAATTCCAGAAACCGCTAGAGCTCTTGCGACTTTATATTTCTAGGAGGAAATGACTGTACACATTTGTCACTTCAGTTTAATTCCAACAGTCTTTGTAAAAGTATGAAGAATTGCTCTCTCTCAATACAATTGCTCTTGCTTCCTCACTCTTTTTCCAAAGCCTTAATCCATAAGAATAAGTGTTCTTTTAAATATTTTTGTTCACTAGTGTTCTGATTCCTTTGCTTCCTTATATTTAGCATGCAGATTTCACCAGTTTCTTTTTTCTTCACCTATATGTACATTAACCTGCAATAGCAACTGTCACAGGAGAGTGGGGGCAGATGGGACTGTCTCCAAACAGAACTCACTAGTTAATTAAGAAAAAGAGGCATCTCCAGAGGATGATTCAGCTCAATAAATATTTTCTCTAGAGGTTGCCCTGGCTGATCGGTAGACATAATGTTTGAGCTGTAAATAAGTGAAGTATTTGATGATCCTGGCATAAATGGCTTCAGCAAGTAACAACTCTTCAAAGTATTCCTCAGACTCCTGTCATGGTCAAAGGAAATAGTGTCTCCAAGCACAAAATATACATTCCTGTAAGAAAAGTAATGATAACACTTGGAACACATCTGTCTTTTTACTAGATTGCTCTTTTTTTGGGGGGTAAATTTTGTAAAGTTGAGATCGGTCTTATCACTTACATGATCATGGAATCCATGTCAGTTTTCTTCTTGGATCAGTGAAGATGGCTTCAGAAGTGAGAAAAGTGATACCAGAATATCTGAAATATGAAAATAAAACTGTGTCAGAAGAAAGAATGCTTAAACCCAATGAAACCTCAGCCACCTGCTCAAGTCTGTGTTTATGTCTGAACCCTGGAAGAAGAAACAGGCCCCAGAAGAGACCTGAGTCATCAGCTGACCAGAGGTCAGAGCAAGATCTGGGCAAGTTCAGGGCCTCAGCATAATCTCACAGAGTTGCAGGGCCAGCTGTAGGAGAGCCTGGGAGGTAAATCTAGCTTGTTTACAGTATAACAGCTTCTCTGAGGGGACACACAAGAAAATAAGCAACATGGCTGTCATAGTGTCACCTGTTTCTACTTCTGTTTACTTATGATTTTGTTAAACTGCTTCAGTTTAGAGATAATGAGGAAAACTCACACAAATTAAAAACATTATTAAAAAAAAAAGACATCAGAACAATTAATGTAATTATAAAACGGTAATGCAATATCCACATTGCAGAAAGTCAGTCTGATTATCATGTGGTTATCTATTTCTCTCCCAGGTAAAATAATGTCCATGGGAAAAAAAAAAAAAAAAAAAAAAAAAAAAAACTGTGAAGCTAGAAATTAAGGTTTCAATAACTGCACCTCATGACCTTGGAGAAACTCTGAAAATAAGCAACTGCACTGGGATTGAATACAATACAAACACTACTGGTATTGGAGGAGGAGGAAAATTATATGGGTTCTTAATAAAGTGTTGGTCCACTACTTCTTGATCTCTGCTTTTAGCAATTCCAGCAGGCTTCAGGCACCTGAAATTCAGGGAACTGAGATCTTGTCCTGCTTTTAGTTTAATTATTTTTTAACACATCTAATAATGTAGCATACTCAACCTACACTGAGTTTACAAAATGAGCCTAGTATTATGAGCCTATTTTCTACCACTGTTATCAAAAGAATTGGACCATGAAACCAAAGTGATAAAAATAATAGTTGAACTAAAGAAACAACTGCAACATTAAATGAAGCATCTAAGTCATATTGTCAGCTCTCATCTGACCTTTTTTTCACAGCTGGATTTTTAATAGACTGAGAGACAGTACTAAAGTAATGTGCTGTGCTTTTAGCCAAAGAACATATCAGTGCTGGCATAGATTTCATGACCCTGAAGAGTTCAGATATGTATCTATTACTCAGACCTAAATCTCGCTTTTCCCTTTGTCGTTTTAAGTTACCTTGATTTTTTAATCATTACGATATTGTTTTCCTTTGTTATTTCTCAGCTATCAAAAAATCTTGTTTAAAACCAAAAGGAAAATTGAGCTCATTTCATTTTTATGAGGTACCACTAACTCATAAACATAACCGTAGAATATTAAATCTGAGGAATTTATTTTAATTCTGAAAACTTTTACATGTATACTTACATTAATAGGTCTATTAGCATGAATTGGACTGTTAATGTGCTTAAAGTTAAGCCTTATTTGAAAAGCAGGCTTATACTGGTAACATAGTAAAAACTACAATGCATATACAGGTACCCTGGAGTGAGAAATTGTGCTGCAGTGGCCTAATACCCTAGGAATACTTAGCTCTTCCTATGGGGAAGATACTGGTAATATAGCTATGTCACATTTATTCCCGTCTCTCTTTGGGGATCATATGCAGATAATTTTTACGATACTTTAAAAAGCCTTAAAAATGTAATGTCTGGTATAGAAATGTAACCTGGTAAGCCCTAGAGTGACCACAGAATGAGACAGAAAGATACCCTAAATAACTATTTCTGAACAGTAAAATAGCCCAAAGGAATAACAAGGGTGATACAGGTTTTACTCTTTTCAAATAAGCTGTATTTGAAATAAGTATTTCAGTTATAAACGGAAAGAAATTACTGGTTTCCCTTCTTCAGCTGCAAATCTGGATTAAAAATCTTTTATGTAAAAAAGGAAATATATATTAGCTCTTGTAAAAATAATTTAAGTAGATATATGTATACTTTCACAAGCCTGAGGGACCTGAGGCTAACATCTATATCTTTCTTTATTAAGTTGTATGGAATTATATCAATACACTATAGAATATTACCATGCCAGTACCTGCTACTTGATGTTTTTTAATTTGATTGTTTAGAAACCCTCACTCTTAAATATTTGCATTTATTTGTTTTTCCTTAAAAGAAATCCTTGTGGAAATTTATTTGATTATATGTGCCTGAAGACATCTGCTTGTATCAATAAGGTATTTAATTGACAGGAGATGTGTAACAGTTTAAGATGATCTCAAATTCTTTCTTAAAAAAACAAACAAAGGGTTGGGATTTTTAAAATTGTCTTGGTGCACATTGAGGCTTCCAGCAGATTGGCTGCAGTGCCCTGAGACTGGTCCAACTTGCATATACAGGCTTCTTTTCTGTAGAAATCAGGGTGCAGATCTTGGCCTATTTGTGTTTCATTCAAAATCTGGAGCCAATATGAAGTTAATGTGGGGAAGTGAGATGTGAATTTTAGCTCTTTGAGTTATCTCATTGTTTAATTCAAACAGGAAAAAGTCTTATGGGATTGGGTAACCCCAGATAATATTTTTCATAAGAATAGAGAGAAAGTGAATATGTACAATTTAAAATTCATACTGTTTCTTCAGTTTTTTCAAGGAACAAAGACAGACCCATGGAGAGTTCAAAACCTTGAGCTAAAATATTATTATATGTAAAATAATAAAAGACAAGCATTAGGAAAATGAAAATTAATACAAGTGTCAGACCCAGAAATACTACGTCTTTTAGGACACATTCATAATAGAAACTGGAGGGCATCTTTCATCTTTAATTAAGTCTCAGAATAGACATAAGACTTTTGCAGCATTGCCTCTGGCTGATGGTGTAGTGACCTTGTTTGTTGTTTATCAATTTTTTTAATGTCATCACTAAGAAATAATTTTTGTTAGATCTTTCTTGGAGCAAGAGACTTTATCTAAAGCTGAATTCAATTACTCCAAATCTGTGTATGCTAACACCTAAATTGAGACTTAATATAAACTTTATAATTAATGAATTAAAGTGAGAATAAAATAAATTTTCTCTTTATCTTACTGAACTGTAAATAGCACTAAGGTTGCTTTAATCAACCAGCTAGACCCATGCAGATACCAATTTTACAGGGACGTGCAACATGGATACTCTTTTCCATATATTCCCCTGGTGACAAAGAATTGATGGAGAAGGAGAAATTGAGACCTTGTTAACTCTGGTTTTTGGGTCAGAAACTGAGAAGTAGATTGTACTCTTTCATGTACTGGTTTTTTGTGTTCTTGTCCTTTCTAACCCTAGATTATGAAGGAAGAAAGAAAACCACAACTGAACATGAATTCCTTACAGTTCATATGCTGTCTCATGTTCAATTACAATTTTGCAGTATTGGATCAAGATATATTTAAAAACCAGAAGATTTTGACTTTTTGCTTATGTAGCTCCTTGCATGAATAACATAACTGGGATTACTTATGGAGCACCATAACAGTAAGGAAGGGATTCTCACAAAGTCTACAGAATATCAGCCAGATTTTCTCTGTTATAAAACGTATTTTCTCTCTAATTGGGGAATAATGGACAATCTTTCATAAACAGTAATTATTTCCCCTTGAGCAATCATGGTAAATATGCACAGACTGCTACATGTAAAACATGGACTATTCAGAGCAGTTAAGCACACATCGCTCTGACTTCCAGCTGGCCACAAATTCCCTTGTAATTAACAAAACACCCAAGGTTCTTTTTTTGAGTCTCTGATTTGTCTTCCAGCTTCCATTATTGCTTTGCAAAAATTACAAACTGCAACATAACAAAATCTTGCTTATGTAAAATTTTTTGATTTACAGAAATACAGTTATATAGCTTATATGGGTTTACATTTCCATAACTATTCAGTTCAACTTTTGTTCTGGATTCTGCTTCACCCCGTTTTGTTCTGGCTGGAACACTCCACATATGCTCCAGTAATGTTGATATCTACTAAAACCATTGTACTAATTATCACACAGCTGTTAATCAGATACCAAGTTTTGTGATGGGGCTGCAAGTCATCTAGATCTTTAAACTGGATATGTGTACTCCTCTGTTTTAACTAAGCACGTCAGAAACACTGGAATGGCTTCAAATCTTGACGGGAAGGGAAGGGAAGGGAAGGGAAGGGAAGGGAAG
>NW_020799091.1:46842118-46875378 GCF_003259725.1 Athene cunicularia
GGGCTACAATCTTTAATAGGACTCCATGTGTTCTAGAATAGAGCATTTATTTTGTGCCTCTTGAAAACTAGGAAATATACTAGGCATTATAATACCAACCGAATCATATTACTACAGAAGTCAATGGAATTTATAAGTCATTGGCTGAAACTCATATATATTACCCATATATGACTCAATATCACTTATTGCCTATTTAGGAAACTCTTTAAAAAGTACTATGAAGACCTGAATTATTTTCATGAACTGTAATATTTATTTCAAAGTACATTTTAAATTTCTTCCTCTGCTTTTAGAGGAAAACAAGCAGCTCTAGCAAAGTCTTTGCTAAGTATCTCATCTTCCTCTTTAGCAGTAGCTAACAGACTTCTCTGTACTATCCTATAATGTAATCTGACTTATTTAGAATAATTTTACTAAACTGACATAGATATATTATATCTCTAATAAGAAATTTCTCCAAAATATGAGCACAATCAACAGACACTACTTTTTTCTGTCCTTTGACTTTAAAAGGTGCCTGGGGTGACTGAACTCAATTTAACTATCTTGCATATATTGCAACAATTGAATACAGCAAATTGAGTCATATGTATATATTTCATTAAAAGATATAGTAATTATGGTGTCATATACATTTGTTTATATATATATATAAGTAAAATATGGGGGTTTATGGTTGAAACAGCATTCATAAGATGAAGTAACAGCATTAGAGTGCAAGTAACAATTTTGTATAAACAGTAAAAGCGTAATGAATGCCTATAGTAAAGCTGTAGGAGTTTGGTGTTTTGCGTAGGTGTGTTGGGTTTTTTGGGGGATCAGGTCGATTCTGATTAATGACAGCAAGGCTTACTAGGGTTGCCAGAGATTTTGAACAATTTCAATTAAACTACTGAGTTCTTACATGCTGCAGTTTGTATGTGTACACGTGTACATGTTTGTACTTTTAATTATTTCTTGAAATAGTTTTAATTTAGCATTATGTTGGAAACTCCAGAGAGTCTGTTAATACCAGATCTGCAAGAGTGAAAAAAAAAAATCTGGTTTGTTTCATCTCTTGCAATGCCCTCAAGGTTGTTATGTTATGTTATCTAAGAATAATTGAGGCACTTTTTGTCTTAACTGCTTAATTATTAGATGCACATTTTTGTCTTCAGAAGTCAAAGCAATTGCTTTGTAAAGACCTGTAGTTTACAGATTAGTGTTTAAGTCCATTTCTTTGCAGTATGTATCTAAAGTGACACATTAAATTATCATGTATTGAACCTACTTTCATTTTTTTTTATATTGCTATGTTTCTATGATTCTATTTCAGAACATGTACTAGAAAATAAAAAATAGGGATAAGATAGCTTAAGTTTCCTTACTTCTGATGAGACTATTGATTCTATTCATAAAATCTATAGAACACTCTAGCCTACTTAAAAATCAAAACCCAATTTGAAAATCAACATTCCTGCATGTATTCCTTGATTCATTAGAAATCAGTCTGTGCTGATACTTTAAATTATACTTGCATGCACAGATTAGCTACTAGGACTACTTTAACCATATGAATGCCATTGTCCTTTCCTATAGGCTCTTCAGAATGTTGAGTTTAAAGATTAATATTCTGCTTCTTCCTTTCCATCTTATCTCTACCCAGTGAGATGTGAATAAAACACACCACTGATTCCTGAACAAACATCTGCAACATCTTCATAAAGCACACGATAGTGAGAAAGTGATGACATGAGCTGATCAATAAGACAGGTGTCCAGTAAGACCCTCTTTCTATACTATTTTAGAAGCTATATCATATGCTACCTGTATAGCTCACGGGACCTCAAAGTGTAAAGCCTCAGTTATGAAATTTTCAGATGATTTGATAATGGCTCACCTAAAACTGATTTCTTCTTGTCTTTAGAATATTTTCTTTTGCACTTATTTCTGCTGTGGTTCATCTTAAAACAGAAAAATAGGAGTAAAGTAATTGAGGAAGGAAAAAAAGAAGAGAGCACACAAAACAGAAGATTGATACTGTTCACCTCATTAAATCATTTAATACTGCTGTTTGAAGGAATCTGTATTACCTTATATTCCTATACATAACAGAATGATTGTCTACCCTATAATCGATGCAGTGTCAGAAGGTGAAAACAACCGAAAAACACCTTCCGAAAGAAAGAGAGCTTGAGTATGCCTGCCCAGCCCTGGTTGGTTGATTGGTTGGTTTCATTTGTTTCATTTTTTCTAGCATCTAAGAAGAAATGAAAAAAAAAAAAAAAAAAAAAAAAAAAAAAAAAAGTACACAATTTAATTCTTTTTTTTTTCTCACCCATACACTATAATTTATATGACATGACAACCAGTCATTTGGACAGAATGTTAATACAACTGTATTAAGTTAACTGAATAGACAAGTTGCTGTCTCTTTGCTCCTAAAGTAATCTTTATTCATTGAAGATAAGTATAACAATAGTAATGTATTTTTTCATGAACAATGTTATAGAAATGCCTATGGGATAATTAAACCTTACTGTGAAAATACTGTTCAAATACAAATGCACTTTAAAGAGTAAGTGTGAATCTATTATAGAAGAGAGTTTGTGATACTACTTAATATTTAAAGCCAAAACAAAAATGAGGCCAAGTTTTGGTCTTTTTACTCCAACAAACATAATTTGATAACAATTTTATATGAATGAGGATTGAAGACCTCAAATCTTAGGTATTGTAATTTTAAACATCAATTAGCTGCTTTTGGAAACTCTGAGATGAAACTAAACATCCTCTACTCAGGAAAGGAAACCCAATTAGTTTGTTTTACTAGAAGGGCAATTAAAATGATTTTTTTTTCTTTTTATACAGTAAATCATTAAAGAGCATACATGCATGTTTTTTTTTTTTTCCTTTTTTTCTTTCATTTCCTTTTTTTCATTTTTTAAAATTCTGCTAGGAGATGCTATATTTTAATAATGCATAAATGATTCTTTCTGATGATACAAAAAGTCAACTTCTTGACACCTTCATTCAGCTCTAGATTATCAAAACTGAAAATGCTAGGATGCCTAATAAAAATTCATATCTGCTTTCACTGCCATATTCTTTACATGCTAATGTGGAGGTCAAGGTAGGTGGATAAAAGGTTTAATATTTTTTAGCTGAAGGTTCTTTTATGAATTAAGTAGTCAGCTGAGCCTTACTAGAACCACAGTGCTGAAAAAATTTCAAAAAGGATTGGGACCTGCATAAAGTTAAGATAGTAGGGATAGAAGGGATATTTTTTGGGTACTTCCTGATTTGCAGGTTCTGATTTTACACTTGATTTTGTCCTTTAAGAAATTATACATCTTGTGGACACATTTAGTAGTACTAATATGTATATACATGGAGTTACACTCTCTGACACCTACTTCACCATGTGAGACCTGATCTTAAATTTGGCAAAATGGTGACATTTGTCTATCCAGATCCCCACTGACTTTTAATGTAAACTGTCTCTTTGGACCAGTGAAAGTTCAGATCCTGACCTGGAATGAAACTTTATAGAAAAAAATTTTGTGCACTATACTGTATTTTAGTTGTTTTTCTTTTATTTCTTCACCACTGCAATGACTTAAAAAACAATACTACTTTAAATGCTTTAAACACTTATCTGACTTTTTGTGGATATGTTGCTAACAATTACTATTGACACAAAAATGAGAGTTTGATGAATATCATAACAAAAAGAAATTCAGAATGCACATGAAAGTCAAAGAATTTTTGTCATTTTGGCTTTGTCCTTCTCAACAGTTATTGCACCACTGCTTCACAAGCGTTTCATGACTATGTTACCTGACCCATGAAATTGCCTTTTCTACTCATGCATATGTTAACAAACATTGATTTATTGTGTCCTCCATGCACTAAATGGGTCAGTAGTAATACACTATGGATTAAATGCTTGCAGAGGCGGGAGGTGTCTCTGTGTTGTTCCTTTTTTTTTCTTTTTTCTAACCATAATGATTATATTAATTCAAGCTTTTGCAGTTTATAATAAGGTATGACATAATTTGTGTATAAATAGCATAGATTTTTTTTTCCTATTAGCTAAAAATGCATGATACTTTTTTAAGGTAGTATGTGGATATAAAAATATATATCTAATATATTATATATATATCCTATACCAGGAATTAATTATAGAGGTATGTTTTTTAGGTTCAGAATCACATACACACATAATCATTCAGGTTGGAAAAGACCCTTGGGATCATCCAGTCCAACCATTAGCCCTACTCTACAAAGTTCTCCCCTACACCATATCCCCCAACTTCTCATCCAAACGACCCTTAAACACATCCAGGGATGGTGACTCCACCACCTCCCTGGGCGGCCTATTCCACTGCCTGACCACTCTTTCTGTGAATTTTTTTTTCCTAATATCCAGCCTGAACCTCCCCTGTTGCAGCTTAAAGCCATTCCCTCTTGTTCTGTCACTAATCACCTGTGAGAAGAGACCAGCACCAACCTCTCTACAATGTCCTTTCAGGCAGCTGTAGAGAGTGATGAGGTCTCCCCTCAGCCTTCCCCTCCTCAAACTGAACAGTCCCAGCTCCTTCAATCTCTCCTCATAGGATTTGTTCTCCAGGCCCTTCACCAGCTTCGTTGCCCTCCTCTGCACTCACTCCAGCAGAGCAATAGGTCACCTTTTCTTACAAAGTTATTTCCTTCATACAACATGAAAAACCTTTGAAGTCTATAAATTGTACATTATTCATAGTCTAGACAGAAAAACAGATCTTGGTCTTGCTCTCTGCAATTATAACTGGCTTGTGTTGAGCCAACTGAGACAGCAGATATCACAAATTATCTCCTGATATCATATGTTCTTTTATTAGCAGAAAAGTTGAGTGCTATACATTTTTCTATCAAAAATTCAGACTGTCTCTTCATGGTTTATCAGATATCAGACTTTCCTAACAGGCCTTTATAAAGGTTTATTTTGTTTAAGATCTTTTTTGAAAGGGAGTCATTTCATGCATTGTTTGGTTTGTTTTTTGGGTTTTGTTTGTTTGTTTTAATTTTGGTTTGGTTTTGCTTCGTTTCAGTTTTTAGTACATAAAATAAATAGGTTTCCTTGATAAATAATATTTTTTCCTGTCCATTAAAAAGTATGAAAGTATGGGAGATCGCAGTGCTACATAAAGGTATCATCACACTGGTATGGATGTTGGGTTTTTTTTTTTTCCTGTTATTCCACCTCTGATCTTTGATATTCTGGGTCTTCTCTGACAAGAGCAAATAGGAGAAAACAAAATTAATCTGCTGCCACATAAACATATCAGCAAAAACTTTTTATTGAAAGAGATATCAGAATAATGCAGTAACATGTGAACATGTGGAGACTCTTTAGTCTTTTTTATTTAAATAAATATTTGTAAAAAAATTAAATGTCATATCTAAGGTTGACTTTCACTGGTTTATTGTGTAAAAAACCCACTTTTAAAACCATATCATTTGCTATCTATCTCACATGGTTGCAAGAAGTGGCAAACAGTCTCCAAAATTAACAGGTGGCAGAACTCTGAAATTTTAAAAATGTCATAAAAATGCTATGACAGTGAGCTGGCCGGTAACATAAAAGGTTTAAAAGGAAAAAGCTGAGTTTATAGCGTAGCAGGAAGTAGCGAAAAATATGGAATAATGAGTTGCTTCTATATAGAGAATGTAAGGGTATGGAAGTATTATAGAAGTCACAAGTCATGTAAGTAAGTATTTTCTTTGACTAGATAAGTTCAGTATTGCAGTTAGAAGAGTTATTTCATATTGCTTAACTTCATTGGTGATCAAACCTAAAGTGTATTTAGCTTAGCCCTCTTTTTTTTTTTTTTTTTTTTTAAGTTTTGTCATACAGAATGGAGAATCTGTATCAGATCTGGCAAGAATCATAGAATCACAGTCGTACAATACCAGGTTGGAAGGGACCTCAGGTATCACTTGGTACAACCTTTCTTGACAAGAGTACAGTCTAGACAAGATGGCCCAGCACCCAGTCCAGCTGAATCTTAAAAGTGTCTAATGTTGGGGAATCCACCACTTCCATGTGTAGATTATTCCAATAGCAATCTGCTCAGGTATTGTTAAAAGGTGTGGATGTGAAGGTGGAAAGTATCATAGAATCATTTAGGTTGGAAAAAATGCTCAAGATCATAGAGTCCAACTGTTAACCTAGCACTGCTATTTCCACCACTAAACTGTGTCCTTAAGCACCACATCTACACATCTTTTAAATACCTCCAGGGATGGTGACTCAACCACTTCCCTGGGCAGCCTGTTCCAATGCTTGACAATCCTTTCTGTGAATAAATTTTTCCTAATATCCAGTCTAAACTTCCCTTGGTGCAACTTAAAGCCATTTCCTCTTGTCCTATTGTTTGCTGCTTGCAAGAAGAGACCAACACCAACCTCACTACAACCTCCTTTCAGATAGTTGTAGAGTGCTAAGGTCTTCCCTCAGCCTCCTTTTCTTCAGGGTAAACAACCCAGTTCCCTCAGCCATTCCTTGTACGGCATGTGCTCCAGACTCTTCACCAGCTTTGTTGCCCTTCTTTAGATGTGCTCCAGCACCTCAGTGTCTTTCTTGTAGTGAGTGGCCCAAAACTGAACACAGTATTCGAGATGAGGCCTCACTAGTGCCAAGTACAGGGGAACAATCACTTCCTTAGTCCTGCTGGCCACACTATTTCTGATACAAGCCAGGATGTTATTGGCCTTTTTGGCCACCTGGGCACACCGAATATATATTTATTTATTCTAAAGCATATATCCTTTTCACATACTACAGATTCTTTGACATTTTAATGCTGCTTGTCTGAAATCTAACTGAACAGTTATAAAAGGACATGGTTTTATAGCTTTGAAGAAATTATATATCTTGAAAAAATTAGGAATAATTACATTTCTCTTAAATAAATAATGCAGTGGAATATAATATTTGCATATTTTAACATATGATCTGCCCTTTGATACAATATTACAATATTTTACTATATGAGCTTCCCTGTGACACAATATTTATAGCATTGTCTTGTAATTATTTAGTCAGTGTTCCCTTATAATCTTATTGCATATAATTTTTGTGATATAACAGGCAGTAAAGTCACTGAAATTTTATTCTTCAACTTGAATAAATGAACTTTTTTCCACTTCTACTTTTTTTTTTTTTTTTTTTGTAATTTTGCAGGGAAAAAAAAAAAAAAAAGGATTTTGTTGATTCATTTTCCAAACACTTTTTCCCTCAAAATATGTAGTTCTGTAAAATTAAAAGAATCCTTTGAGACATATCCACTCAAACAAAGGGTTTTCTTTACAGCCATGTTTTGGAATCTCTCTATTACTGCTAGGAGAAGTAAAACATCTACAAATTAGTGTCCTGCTCAGCTGTTCCTTCATTTTTCATGGCTGATATCTTAGTGAACTTTAAGTGGACAAGAAAGAGCTTTCTTTATGTCAGATGTACTGTAAAATTACTTTTCATTGCTGCATTTTGCTTTTTTGTAACACTGTAACTGAAAAATAGTTATAATTTTGCTTTTATGGAATAAATGTCTGTTTTCTTTTATAATCTTCTGTCATTTAGGAGTTCACAGGACATTGGTAAACACTACGTACACCTTCTCCAGAACAACAGTTACTTGCAGACTAATGTTTCCAGATAAACCCATGGAGGATTTAAAGATATACCAGACTCCCTGAATTACTGTTAAAGAATGGTGTTGACAGGTAAAAGGTGACAAGCAGAAATATCTCCTAGCATGTATTTCATTAGCAAAAGAAAAGAAAAAAAAAAAAAAAAAAGGAAAAAAGGAACAAAAGGAAGAAGAAATCACAGGCCATTAGATCATCTCTTATTTTATTTTAAATATTTTTTTCTCATAATAATTGTAATGGAAAAATATGTAACAGAAACTGAAAACAGGTATGAAACTTCTTACATCACCAAAATCACAAAAATGTGTGGCTTGAGCATCCCGTTATATTAATAGTATATTTCCTGTAGTTTATATTTTTAATTTATTTTTTTGGTTTCTATCTAAATATTCTGAGAGTGAGATGTTAGTTTCAGAGATGATGCTATACTGAGAATGAAATTTGTGTTACTGTCATAGTAGTGGACCTGAATACTGAGGTTTAATTAAGAACCAACAAGATTAGAGCTTTTACTTTGCTTGTTTAAATCACACACTCACTCTCCCACTCATAGCATTGCGTACACTAGATCTTGACTTCCCTTCACTGCAGAGACATCACTGTTGTTCTGGGAAGGTCAGAGGGAAGGTTGTGTCACTTTCTGTTGTGGAACTGCTTGCAGTTACTAGTCTTGGGTGTCACTGGCCAAGGTACTTGGGCATCACCTGGCATTAGTCTTCATGCAGCTCTTTGTTTTCAGGGTCTTTTCTCTAGCCCAAATCTTTACTTCTTCCCTGGACCCCAAGACCACAGTTTTACCATTGATTTCTCACCTATGTGCAGTAGCAAATGCATGAATACAGAAAAGGAAAACAACTCTAAAAGAAAAACAAAATTACCTTATTTCCTTTGTAGCTCATCAACTATACAGAAACTGTTCTTGAATTATGCATCCAGGATTTACCATTTTCTCTAACATATAAAATATGATTTATTCAGTTCCCACAGTGTAAACATACAGTTTCTTTGACTCTTACAAACTAAAAATACCCTTGCAGACCATTTCTAATCTGTGGTATGAATCTATGAATTGTTTTCTTTGTAAGGCCTTACAAACAAATTATTTCTGTTTCAATACAAACCAAATTTATTTCTGTTTCAATAATTTAGAACCTCCCAAGATTGTGATTCTATGACAATGTTTTTAATTTCTTCTTTCCGATATACATTAATGGGAGGGAAAAATCAGTAAACCTTTATTAAAATAGAATCTTCAGTATCCTTAATATTTTATGTTATTTGTCTGTTCTTTCCAGGACCTCATCTTAATTTGATGCTGTTTTCTCTACTGACAGCTTTTGACTTCCTAACATTGCTTCTTTCTTTTGGCTTCCAAAACATTATTGAGTGGTCAGGGCAAATCATTCTGCAGCAGACCATGGGAGCCACTTGACTTCAATTAATTGCTTTTTTAATCTTTTTTTTTTTTTTTTTCCATCTATCCTGCATTTCCCTTCCTTTTCATTCTATTCATATGACAAGAACTACTCAGTCCTTGAATAAACATACAACTTCTTTAGGCATTTAAGCTCTGAACTCTTCTTTTTGGGTACAACTTCAGCTATTTTTGAGTTTTAGAGAACAGTTGGGTCCCTGGCACTATCTGTAACCTTTATTTTCTGTTAGATGCCCTGAAATCTTCCCTCTCCCTCCTAGAGATGGAGCTGCCTGTTCTCCAAGAATACAAATCCCAGATCTGATACAAAACTACTGTAGGCTTTTGGCCCATTCTTCTGAGAAAAAACATTAAGTTATGAGAAAGAGCTCCAAGTAGATCGATAGAGAGATGAGAAAAGCAAAACTAAATACAGTCGTAGTACAGATGAATTGGGATTGTTAGTATCTCGGGGACTAAGAAGGAAAAAAGTTATAATATCTTAACAACAGAACAAAATAAGCCAAATGAACCCAAAAATCCCCCCAAAAAACAAAACAAGACAGAACAAAGATAAATTAGGAGTCACTGCATCATCAGCTTGAGTTATCAGAAAATTGAATCATCATTGTCATCAACAGGCTCATGTTTGTGGAAGATGGCATCTTGGTAACATTGAGAATACCCGTTACTAAGACTTGTAGAGGCCAACGCTTACTCAGATATCTTATCAAAGGTGGTAAGCATGCCAGTAGTTCAGTAGTTCATTAGATGCTACCTATCTCTTGTGCATGTAAACCAGTAAATAACTCATTTATACTTTTCAGTTGAATATATTCTCCTGGCAGAGTGTTTTTGTTCAAGGCTGAAAATGATCAGACTGATCCAAAAAAGGAGAGACAAAACATTGACCAGGAGATATCTGAATCTCTTTGAAGAGATCTACAAAATATTTGCATAATGTTAGTTTCAGTTAAGCTACCCAAACCATAACAATTTTGGGGGTGTGTCTAAACATTTATGAATTTGAGGGACATTCTTGAACTCAGTTAAGCTTTTTTGGCCAAGGATCGTGCTACTTCCATAGAAAAGGTGTCTTGCATGAATGTCCTAATCTTTATTTATTCTTTGGCTAAACAACTTTCTTTGGAACACTTATCAGTTTGTCCCAAGGCTGTGTTCAGCCTCACCTGTTTGTAAACTGATAATTCTTCATGGGACTCTCCTCACACTAATAGACACCTGGGATGGGATTTACATAGTTTAAAATGTTGTCCAGTGGTCATTGAGATATTTTAGGTTATCCCAGACAAGAGTTTGGGGCTGTCAGTTACAAGACAGTACCTAGAGGAGACATGTCTTAGCAGAGAATCATCTGGGGTCTAAGTGGAATTACCCTATGAAATCTAAAATTGCTTTAATGTCCTTGTTTAGACAGCTGGGCCATTTAACCTATTCCGGGTCCAATGACAAAACAGATGAATGACTCATCCATAGAATATCCTGTCTCAACTCTATGTCTTGCCAAAAAAGTACAGGTGTCCTCACAGTCTGTGTGTCAGATACATCAGTCCTAAGAGGATGTCTCAGGTATCCTAGGACATCTGAAAGGACATTATGGATGATGGAACCGAGCCCAGATTTCCACTGACCATAACAAGAACTTGGTCACCAAATCACCAATATTGACAACTAAATGCAAATATCTTAACTTTGAACTATATTCCAAGTCTGTTGCTGAAACTCATCATAACTGTATTTTTTCATGGTCACTAGTGAAGAGTAACAACTTTGTTTCCAATCCCATATACCATTGTACTGCCTTTGGATGGGATAGAGTTAATTTTCTTCACAGTTGTTTATATGGTTTTATGGTTTTGAATTGTGATGAAAACACTGATAATAGCAAACTGATCTTTTAGTTTTTTGCTGAGCAGTGCTTACACAGCATCAAGGCCTTTTCTGTTCCTCACTGTGCCCTACCAGAGAGTAGGCTGGGGGTGGTCAAGAAATTGGGAGAGGACACAGCTGGAACATCTAATCTCAGCTGACCAAAGGGATATTCCATAAGATATGATGTCATGCTGAAATATAAAGCTGTGGGAAGAAGGACAGTGCTTATAATTACAACATTTTTCTTTCCAAGTAACCATTACGCAAGATGGAGCCTTACTGTCCTGGAGATCAATGAACACCTGCCTGCCAATGGGCAGTAGTGAATAAATTCCTCATTCTGCTTTGCTTTCACAAGTAGCCTTTGCTTTACCTATTAAACTGTCTTTATGTCATCCCATTAATTTTCTCACTTTTACCTTTCCAGTTCTCTCCTTCATACCACTGCAGGGCAGTGAGTGAGTGCCTGTATGGGGTTTAGCTGCCTACCAGGGTTAAAACACAACAACCACCATAATACAATTAATTAGTCTGGGAGATCAATGGTCTGACGGGATATCATTATTCCAACACAAGCTTATTCAAGACAGGCTATGCTTCCTAATAAAGATGCTGTTTTGAGTGGAAGCAAGGAACATGTTGGGTTTGCAGATAGTCTTAAAATGATTTAATAATTTCTGTCGGCAGTCTAACTGAGTTTAAGGTATGGTGAAACTGTCACCTCCTCTATAAAATAAACAGATTATTATAGAATAATTCTTATTTGCTGCTAGCTTTTATTTTCCTATTCTTTCAAATAGAACTCAGGAAAAGGGACTGCCTTGTTTTTTTCCTTTCAGTTTTTGACATCTTGATCATATGAAAACCTTGCCTGATGAAAAATGTACTCTGTTGTCATTGTTGTTTTTCTTGTCTTTATAGGCATTGCCTGAAATAAACCTGGCTCTTTTCATTATTGCACAATAATCACTGTCTGCTACTCTTGAACCACGCTTGGGAGTTGCTTGTGATGATGCTAGCTGTTACAGCCAAAGCACTGCCTCAGGGTCTGCTAACACCGTAATACTGTAAACAGATAAGACCTAATACCTAGTAAGGTTCATTGTAAGTACCTAATCTATGAGTAATTTATTTTCAGTTCATTTATGTTTCATTTCATTCATTAAAACAGACTACTAACAAACTGGAATTTTAATTTTAAATTAAATTAATGAATGTCCTTACATAAACTAGTACAAGGGAACTTTTCCTTCTTTCTTTTTTTTTTTTTTTTTTTTTTCCTCTCCTTTTTGGTAAGGGATTTTTATAATACAGAAACATGTTTAAGTAATTCTTGAATAATGTTCAATGACATTGTTAAGCAAATGTTCACTATGTTGAAGTTGTTTATCTCAGTGGCCTATCAGATCTACTGTTCAATGTTGAGAAAAGTAATGAAATTCAAGTTCCAAAGAAACAGTGTGGTGGTTTAAGCCCTGCCGTGACTGGAGACCACGTTGCCATCGTCCCTCCCCCACCCTCGGACACAAGTAGGGCACAAACCCCGGGTTAAAATAAGAAGAAATTTCATACAAGAGTGCGATAAACAATCTGAACAACAACAGTAGCAATGATAACAACAATAAAGAAGCAATGACAGTGAACAAGACAAAAGATATACAGAGAAATATTGCAAATCGTTATGGAACAAGCCTGCCGTGAGCTCACCATGACCAAAGCTACAGAGGAAAAAGTATTCGTGCTGCCATGCCGGACCTGATATCAGCATGGTACGAATAACCCGGCTGGAGATCCCCTCCCCCTCTCTGCTGGGGAAACTTAACCCTATCCTAGCTGAACGAGGACAAACAGCAATATATTAAGTATATTATTTTTAATTTTAGAATTTAAAATTTTGTATTTGATATGTGAATATTTTATATCATTAATATTCTAATTTAAATATCATAAAACTTAACTCCTTAATCTGAAAAATGAATGAATAAATGTATCGTAAGTGTAATAACCCTAGAAATGTGATTAAACTATTTTATTCATGAATTAATATGTAAGAAGTCATAAGAATATAACTAGACTTCATTGACCTTCACCTGCTATCAGCCATTCCAGAGTTCTTTAATAAGGCCAGTAGATCATACGGTATAACTGAAGTCTCTTAGGTGTAATTTTTACAGCAAATATTTTGTATGGGTTTTATCCTATTTTTTTTCATTTCTTTCTTGTAACTCTAAAGATACTCATTACAAAAGTTTTAGTGAAGGAATGTGTATTGCAGTAAATTACAAGAAGTACAGCATTTAATTTACTGATCTTTTTTCTAGAGATATCAAACTGCAATGCATCTGTGGTGTCACTACTTTTAAAGACAAACTTTCTGGGACACCTTCTGTGTAAGAAGGTCCTCATCATCTGAGCAGTTTCAAATGACCAGGAAGGAAACTACTACCTTGAGTGACTCTTCATGAATATATTTGTAAATACACGGATCTCTGTGATCAGACCATTTTCAAAATTCTTACAGAAAGTGAAGGTTCTCATTATAAAAAATATTTTCAAATTAACTTATTGATTTTTTTTCTGTGTAATGCTTACTGAAGAGAAAGGTATTGCCATTGCAAAGAAGTGCAGTGGTAACATCCTTTCCATGATTCAGTTTTAAAGTTATTTCTTAAATTGTAAAACATATTAATTTGATTAGCATTCTAATTATGTGATTCTGCTTCTAGATCCCCTGTAACTCCTTAGCTTTAAAGCTGACATTTCTGTCTTAAAGGCATTCTCTACTGAATTCATTAAGAAACTGAAATTTTTATTGAAAACATAGATTATGTGATTTTCAAATAACATGGAACTCAGTTACCTGTTATCTTCAAGGAGAGATAACAAAATATTAAGGATGTTTCAAAAACTTAAACTAATTGTTTATGTCTCTTTCTACTACCTTAAGTGTAGAACATAGCTGATGAGTTTGGAATTCAATTACAAATGCTAATATTATTATTACTGCTATTATATGTCCTGGGTTTTAGTGAGTGGCAGGAGATTTTTGGTAGCAGGGATGGAGATTTACAGCAGTGGCCCTCTGTGAGAAGCTTCTCAAAGCTCCTCTGGCTCCAAGTCGCACCACCTTTGCACCGAGGCAGTTAGGTGCACCTCTGCGCTAATGTATTTAAGGAGGGGTTGTGAGGAGGAGCTGTGAGGAGAACATCTGTGCAAACACTGAGGTCACTGGAAGAAAGGGGGAGAATGGCAAGGAGGTGTGCTGGTGCAGAACTGCCCTGTATCCCGTGTTGAGATTGTAGGGTCATCCTCCCATATCCCATGGAGGTCTGTGGTGGAGCAGATGCTAACCTGCAGCCTGTGGATGATCCCACACCAGAGCAGGCCCAAAGGAGGTCAGGATTCTGGGAGCAAGAAGCCCCTGCTGTGGTAGTTCAGCACTGGGAGGACTGCAACATGTGAGGGTGACCCATGCTGAAGCAGCTAAGGAAATGCTGGGGCATGTGGGAGGGACTCATGATGGAGAAGCTTGTGGAGGACTGTCTCTTGTGAGAGGAGGACCATGCTGGAGCAAGGGAGGAATGCCAGAAGTTCCTTCCCCCCTCCCTGAGGTGGAAGAAGCAGCAGGAATGACCACATCCCCCCATTCTTGCCCACTGTGTGGCAGAGAGGAAAGAAGGTAGAGATATTGGAGAAAAAGCTAAGCCCAGGCAGGAGGGAGGGGGGAAGATGTTTTCAAGATGTGATAATGTTTCCCGCGGTCCTACTCTATTAAGTGTTTTTTTAAGTATTTGTATTAAATTTATGTTCTTTTTAATTCCTCAATAAGTGTGTCTTTTGCCCATGACCATAATGGGTGAATCATCCCTCCCTGTCCTTATAGCAGTTCCCAAGCCTTTTGTTTTATTTTCTCCTTCTCAGCACTGTGGGGAAGGGGGGAATGAGCATCTGTGTGGTGCTCAGTTTTTTTCTGAGCTCAAACTATGACATAATGATATTTAAAACTTTTTGCAAAACCAATATGTCTAAGAATGTATTGTGACATGTCTAAAGCAATGTAAAAAGTTTGTGTCTTTAAAACTGAATAGGTGCATCTCAGTGACAACAGCACTGAGGGAAAATGGGGATTTTATTATTAGGAAATCTTACTAGTGAAGTAAAAACCTCACTTCTGTCCAAGGCCATAAAAACCCATTAAGTAAACCAACACAAAAGAAAAAATACCTTTCAAAGACTTTTTTTTTTTTTTTTTTTTAATTATGTTCCTCATCTTGTTCTGACATCAAAAAACATAACATCCCCTAACAAAAAATCCAGGGAACAGGAAGCAGAAGGAGGATCTATGGCTGATCAGGAACAACCCCACATGATGGCTCCCTGTTCTCTAACTTTATTTTGTTTGTGTAAGTGCTACTTTCACAATTGCCTGAAGCATCATTCTATAGGTTAGAGGGAAGGGCATTTTGTGTTTCAGCCTTCAATGAATCAAAACACAAGAGAAAATCATGATCTACTCTGTCCAAACCAGATTCTCTAATCATTAAACTATTAACCATTTTTCAAAAGGTAACTGCCATCATTATTAGCAGTCCTTTAGCTACTCATTTAGGGATTGAACTCACAAGACAGAAATACAGACACGGGGTTACATACAGACAGAAGAGTCCTGGCCTCTGAGATGAGTGGTCAATTGCAGCCCTGTCTCAGTCTCTCTTAGTGACTAAAGGTAGCTCCCTCTGCCCTGCTTCCATAGTTCTTTCAAGAGAATTAACTCCTTTCTTGATCTGTATAAGGTGATCATACCTGTGCTGTTACAAATAATGAGCTAAAACCAGACTACATGACTTCTATGCAATATAATGTCAAAATGTAAGCTATACCTACACTCTAAAGGCTGTCAGGACATAAGCACAAACTCTGACCTCTGGTTATCACAGCCATTGGGTAGATAATGTAAGAAATTGAATGTATCAAAATGATCAAGAAGTAGACATTCTCTTTGAAATATGACTACTCAAGTATTGTTAGAAGAATGGAACTAAGATAAGGAATAAAGAAAAGCCAATACCTTGGCATAGAAGATCCTCATAACACAGATTAAGGAAGTAGAAGTCTTCAAGTTAGACACTACATTTCTTACTAGCAAACGAAACAAGGCCAGGCCACAACCTCAAACTGAGGCATGCAATCATTCATGCTGTTTAATTGTTTTTATATTCCCTGGCACAGTTTTAGCTGTGCCAATTAAAGTTCCCTCATATACAGATACAATTCCCCTGAATTCAGACTTAAAATTCTTCCCTATGGGTAGTTTAGCTGTAACTATCTGGGGCAGAGGATAGACAAATGGATGTGACAAATGAATGCCACTTAAACTCTCAGCCAGACATAGGTACTTTTTCTGATTTATGTGTTATTATAAAGAGTGGTACTTAACTCTTAAGAGTGGACCCTCCCACCCCCAAATTTACTCTGAAGTCAAAAGTTATGTATATAGTGACTGCATGAGTTGGGTGTCTCAGAAGATTAACAATAATAGAATTAGCAACATTAATAAAAACATGTTCTGGATAGATATATTTTAATCCATTTAAACTTAGATCACAGGAATATATAAGGTAGGGACAGTAGTTTTCTGTGTATGTGTTGCAGGTGGGTGTCTTGGCCCACTGAGGATCCAGAGGAAAACTTGTGGCAGTGCTACAGGAAGCTAGAGTCTTGATAATGTTTTATGAATGCATAATTTCCTCATTATTTTGACCAAAAATTTTTGACTGAAATACCCATAAATATGAAACAAATAAAGAAATCAAGAATATAGACAACTGTTATACCCACACTTTATTTCTCAGAGCTTCAGTTTTGTTGCTTTCATGTGTTCCATACAGGGTTAAGCTCTCTGCGACTTAGTAATGACAACATGGTCCCAGACTGCCATTCTGAAACATTACTTTCTATCCAGTACATTTCTAGAGTTTAATGTTTCTTAGTGTTTATCATTAGAGTATTCATACCTCACTCAGAAACAGCCATTTGTAATTATTACTAGGTGTAAAAAATATTACACTGATCAAATATTCACCCTACCAATATTGACCTGCTAGAAATCAATATTTGTAGAACTCATCGGCCATGCAGAGTGATGGAACAGTCATGTACATTAAAATACAGACATATTTTTTTCCAAAGTTAATTTGAAAACGATGGTAAAATGTCTATGGCTACGTCTATGTCAAAATTTTAACATTTAACATTTTAACTTATCTTCAATTACTAAACCAAAAATATAAACATTCCCAAAGGCAAACCCTAAGACCACAGAACATTTCTGAAAATTCTCCAACACATTACAACTCAAAACAAACAAAAGAGAATGTAAATTTTTATGTCAGAACATGGCGGTTCAAAATGTGTTTTGCAGTATTTCTACCTGAATTCTTTCTTGGATTTATTTGCCTAAATACATCTAGATAGTTATGGGAGAACACAGGCCATGGAAACAAACAAATAATGTCAAAGAGAAAGGTTGTAATTTAGATTCGTCTCATGTAAATTGCTCTCTAGAGGTGCCTATTTCCTTTCACTAGGCTCCTCTTCACTAGTGGAGGCACTAGAGTGACTAGCTCAGATGGACACACAGCATATGACCAAGATGTCTATACACAGCCAATTTGTGCCATTTGAGACACCCTAAAATAGCCAAAAAGGTCATAGGAGAATGACAAATGTGACAAAGGACACATGTATCTTTATGAACCCAGTGGTCAGAGACCAATCCATATATACCATGGCATCTCAGCGGCACTGCACACCTATAATTTAGAAAAGTGACTAGAACCCAGAGTGCGATTCAGCTCTGGATTCAGATACCTCAACAGGGGTACACATAAGCAAACATGCCATTACTAAACCATAAATGGAGACTATTGAATACAGTAAATAAAGAATGATTCTGCTGTATATACATAGGCATTTTTTGCTATCCAAGGTGCATTCCGGTGATTTATTTAATCTTTTCATATAACTGATATACATGTATATAGCAGAGAATTAAAAATCAGAATGATGGGAGTGTTTAAATAACTTTTAAATCAGTCCAGTTTTAACCTTTTAAAAAAATCTTACTAGATTGATTTTTGTTAAAAATATACTTCATGTTAACAGCTCTTACTCATTATGAGTTATCATTATGTATTCAAAATTGTCAGTCCTTAGAACTTATACACTACAGAAAACATGAGTATACACTACCATGGAGCTCATGGTGGCACTGATGGCTATCATCCTAGACGATTTTAGTTGCTCAAGTCAAAGTAGCCAAACTTGAAATCTCTTCCACATGGGAAAGTGAAAACAAAACGGGTATCTTCTTTCTCCATCCTTCCACAATATGGGACTTTTTAAAAGAAGTTTAGCTTCATTGATATTTACCAGTCCTTGACCTTCACTGCTGGCCTACACATAGCACAATGCAAAGTGGGGAGTTACTATCCAGGCCTTCTTACTTAGCTGCCACTTTTTTCTTTAAAGCAAAAGTTGTCTTCCTATCTTGAGGTGGCAATTCTTCAATAACCAACATTTGACCATCACTGAGTTATGGATGGTCCTGGGGCCTTTGCTTTTGCAGTTTTTCTGTATTAAAGTCCTTGTTGTTGGGCCCCGAAAAAGTCAATATTATAGTCTGATTAAAGTGGGGTTTGTACTTGTAAAAGTACAAAAGCATAACACACCTATTCTTTAGCTACAATATCAATAGGATTTTTTTTTTAGTGTTATGTGTATCACATTTCACAGATGCCAGAAACTGTTCAAATGTACTCAGTAACAGTGGTATTCCTAGCATGAAACTATGTTCTAACAGCTTTTAATTTTTTCATAACTTGCTTGTATTTGTCACAGATCATAATTTTTTTTTCATGTAATGTTACTTGATTTGAATGATGCTTGTAGTAAATTATAAGTAGTACTTAAAGTACTATAAAGTAGTACTCATAGGAAGTTTTCCTTCCTCCTCCTTCCATTTTAATTATTCTAGTTCTTCTAAATGACAGAGATTAAAGGCTTTCTTGGTGCTTCAGGAGTCTTTGTGGGCTAATAATCTTCCTCATAGTTCTATAGAAAATGAAACACTTTCTGAATGGTGTCATTATGAAGACAGTTCTTTTCCCTATTGAAGGTTAAGTCAAGTTAATGCAAATTACCAAAAGAAACATCAAGGTAATCAAGCCATTTAAAAGTAAAAATCTTTCAAGATGTTTTAAAGATTAGTAGAGATGACTTTTGGCCATCAGTATTTGAATTCAGTTCATGGATACATAGAATCACAGAATGGTTTTGGTTGGAGGGAACCTTTAAAAATCAGCTAGTCCCTGCCATGGACAGGGACAGCTTTCACTAGATCAGGCTGCTCAAAGCCCTATCCAACCGGGCCTTGAACACTTCCAACGATGAGGCATCTTCAACTTCTCTGGACTGTTCCATGGTCTCACCACCCTCATTATAAAAAATGTCTTCCTTATATCAAGTCTAAATCTACCCTCTTTCAGCTGAAAACCACTGCCCCTTGTTCTGTCACTACAGGACTTGTTAATCTTTCTTATAAGCCACCTTTAAGTACTGAAATGCCACAATAAGTTATCCCTGAACATTTCTCCAGGCTGAGCAACCCCAACTGTCTCAGCCTTTCCTCCTAGGAGAGGTGTTCCATCCCTCTGATCATTTTCATGGACCTCCTCTGGACCCACTCTCACAGCTTCATGTCTGTCTTGTGCTGTGCTGTCTTGAGCTGGATGCAGTACTGTAGATGAGGTCTCACAAGAGCAGAGTTGAGGGGTAGAATCACTTCCCTCAATCTGCTGGTCACACTTCTGTTTTATGCAGCCCAGGATATGATTGGTTTTCTGGGCTGCAAGTGCACATTTTTGACTCATATTTAATTTTTATTTACCATTATCCCCTAGTCCTTCTCTACAATGTGCTTAATTGATTCATTCCCCAGTCTTCACTGTTATCAGGCACTGCCCCAAATCAGGTTCAGGAACTTGTATTTGGCCTCACTAAACTTCATGGTGTTCACATGGGCCCACTTCTCAAGCCTTCATCTGGATGGCATCTCTTCCCTCCAGTGCACCAACTGTACCGCTCAGCTTGGTGTCATCTGCAAACTTGCTGTGGATGCACTCAGTGCATTCTTAGGAAAGATATTACATAGCATTGGTCCCAGTATGGACCATTGAGGGACACAACTTTTTACTGCTTTACGCTTGGACATTGAGATGTTGACTGTAACTGTCTCAGAATCTTGCTAATTCCTTATCCATCAAACAGTCCAACCATCAAACCCACAGCTGTCAAATTTAATGGCAATAATGTTGTGGGACACCATATAAAAGGCCTTACAGAAGTCCATATAGATGACAACCATAGCTCTTCTCTTGTCCACTGATGCAGTCACTAGATTAGGTTGATGCTTTGTCTTTGTCATGATTTGTCTTTGGTGAAGTTGCTGTTTTCCATGTGTTTCAATATATATTCCATAAGTATGTGTGCTATGATCTCACCAGGCACAGAGATGAAGTTGACTGGTCAGTAGTTCCCAGGGTCATCTTTATTACTCTTTAAAATGGGTGCAATATTACCTTTTTTCAGTCACTTCTCCTGATTACCATGACTTTTCAAATATGATGGAGAGTGGCTTAGTGACACATCAGCTGATTCCCTTTAGACTCTGGGATATATCTCATCGAGTCCCATGGACTTGCATATGTTCAGGTTCCTCAGGTGGTCTTAAACCTGATCTTCTCCTCTGATGGGAAGGACTTCTTGCCCCAGTCATTGCCTTGAATTTCAGGGGCTTGAGAGATGTACTATTAACATTTAAAACACAGAGGAAAAAAAAGATTGTTGAGGATCTCAGCTTTCTCCATGTTGGTGGTCACTAGTTCTTCTGTCTTATTTATCAGGGGGGATTTTTTCTTTTATCTTCCCTTTCTGATCAACATACCTGTAGGAACCCTTCTTCACATCCCTTGCCAAATTCAGCCCCAGCTGTGCATTAGCTTTCCTAATCCCATCCCTACACAGCATCCTTATGTTCTTCCCAAAGTGTGTGCTTGGTTCCACTGTCTGTGCACTTCCTTCCTACCTACACTTTCTTTTGACAAGGGGTTCCTTATTCATCCATGCTGGTCTGCTACTTTCCTTGCCTTATCTCTTACACGTGGGAGTCGAGAGCCCTGACACTCTCAGAAAAATGTCCTTAAAGAGTTGTCAGCTCTCTCTTACTCCTTCAGTTCCTTTAGTTCAATGCCTCCTAGTTCTGCTCCTTTAGTTCTGCTAAAAGAAACATCAAAAACTTGTTTCTTCAACATAATATCTTTACAAGTTTTACAGAAAAATAAAGCATGAAACAATCTGTGGGAGCACAGGTGTACTTTTACTGACCATTGCTATAACTCTGTATTTTCAGCAAACTTAGTGTTTGTGTTCTTAGTCATATAGCCAAATCTGCCTTGAAATTCACTCTTATTGCATTCATTTCAGGATGAAATATCTTTTTTTACATTCTAACAATTAAAACTGAATTTCAGTTTTCATGTGAACAATCTGCATCAAATTGTTTAATTATGCATATGCAAAAGCATGTGTTCATATAGAAGAGAGGGTAATTTTTAATCTTAAAATAGCTTTAAGTCACATTACAGCTAAATAAATATATATTTATAATATTTAAATAGATAATAAATTTAGAACTCTGTAATGCGTATTTTCATTTTGGACAGGGTCTAGATAAGCACTGCAAGGAAAAAACATCTCACATCATTAGTTTCCCCCCCATGCTACTCCAAACCAGTTATAAGTGCTAAGAGATTACTGGGCATTTAGATAGTCTGTAAGAAATGAATGGGATTTGTGTATTATCCAAAACCCCCATACAATTTACATCTACTGTCACAGTTTCTAACATTATAAACCACAGCACCAAGAATAGAAAGCACTGCATGGACAGAAGGGACATTCAAGAGGATTTTGTCTAATTGTTGTGTTTTGTTAATTCAAACATAATCAGCAAACAAATTGGTGGAAGAAGTTCCCTCTGAGGAGATCATGGAATGGGAGGTGGAAAACACCTGTGCCAATTCTCATGCTTAACTGATATTTAAGGAGTGCCAGTGATCACATATTGTGATAACAGAAACAAGGCAGTTATCACAGCAGCTGGGACCTGATGAAGGTATACATGATGATGGTACTCAGGATGTGCTGTTCCATCAGCTTCCCGGGCACTGAAGTCAAGCTGACAGGTCTGTAATTTCCCAGATCATCCTTCCGAACCTTCTTATATATGGGCATCACAATGGCCAATTTCCAAACTGTTGGGACCTCCCCAGTCAACCAGGACTGCTGGTAAATGATGGAAAGTGTCATGGTGAGCACCCCAGCCAGCTCCTTCAGCACCCTCGGGTGTATCCCGTCTGGTCCCATAGACATCTGTGTGTCTATGTGATGCAGTAGGTCACTGACTGTCTCCTGGATTGCAGAGGGGGTTGTTCTCCCAGTCTCTGTCTTCTGGCTGAGGAGGCTGGATTCCCTCAGTGCAACCAGTCTTGTTATTAAAGACTGAGGCAAAGAAGGCATTAAGCACCTCAGGCTTTTCCCATCACTTGTTACCATGTTTCCTCCTGCATCTAGCAGGGGATGGAGACTCTCCCTGGTCTTTCTTTTACGACTGAGATACTTATAGAAACATTTCCAGTTATCCTTGATTGCTGAGGCCAAATTAATTTCCAGCCGGACTTTAAACCTCCTGACTTCCACCCTGCATAGCCTCACAGCCTCTTTGTAATCACTGTGAGTGTCTAGCCCCTTCTTCCAAAGGCTGTAAACTCTCCTTTTCTCCCTGAGTTGCAGCCAAAGCTCCCTGTTCAGCCAGGGTGGTCTTCTCTGTTGCCAGCTTCTCTTACAGCACCTGGGGACTGCCTGCTCCTGTGCCATTAACACTTCCTTCTTAAAGAGCACCCAGACTTCCTGGACCCCTATGCCCTTCAAGACCATCTCCCAAGGGATTCTGTCAAGCAGGTGCCTAAACAAGATAAAGTCAACCCTTTGGAAGTCCAGAATCTCACTGTAATACTTTTTATTTAGTTAATGGAAGTTAACTAGGTTTCTCTTTTTATTTCACTGAGGCCTCTGTATAAAATGTACAAAAGACTTAGTATAGCTTAGAGTTATACTTCCTGGCTGAGTTTTCATATACATTTGATTACAATAGACATTATTACAGAACAGTGGAAATCACTGCTTCACTGCTTTTCAGTGAAAAGCTTCTAAATTGCAGAATCCTTAAAATTAATCTGCATAATCCAGGAACATTTATGAAGCAATGAAACACAGAATACACCCATTTTTGGCCACAGAATTAGTGTGTGTGTGTGTGTGTGTGAAATAAATATAAATTAGATAATAATATTCTAAAATCAAATCACACACATCTGGTTTTGACCTGTACCTAAGTCTGACTTGCACAGACATTAATTTCATTAATAACACATAAATTTAATTAAATACAGAAATGCCTTTAAAATTCTAAAAATCAGTGATTAATCATAGTAACTATTGTTGACTTCTTTTGAAACACTTCTGTCTGAAGTATGTTGAAGCCAAAATATGTCAATCAATGCAAAACTTCTAATTGTCAGGGGCACTATCATGGGAAGAATTCAGGAACTGAAGACAGAGCATAGTTGTGATACAGATGTGTGATGATATTCTTCATATTAAATGAAAATATTCCACTCTGCTTTCTACTATCTTAGAAAAGGAGATCTGCTTCAGACATTGGCAGTATTGCTATTCCACTGCAGGTTTTTTGACTGTGAGAGGACAGAATGAGATGAAAGGAAAAACCTTCTGCAGTGGCAGCCTGGAAGAAGAGCAAGCAGAAATATTTATGACAAAATTGTTAATAAAAATGAAACATTCAGGTCAACTGCTCTATTTCTGATTTTTTTCTGAAAATATATATTTTTTTATTCTGAGAGAAAAAAATCCTGTAAAATGCAAAAAAGTTAAAATTCAATATTTGCATATTTTAAAAACAAATATTTGGGGTTTTCCTTAAAATAAAACTTTATTTGGAAATTTAGAAAAGTTTAATAAGGGATGGGGTGTGTGTGCATATATGATTGGGTAAATTTAATCTTTGGTCACAACATTATGGTTTTGATTTTACTTTGAAGAACAAGCAGATTTGGACTTAAAAATTCCCTTTGTTATTCCCTCCTACCATCTAAGTATTGTTCTTTAAAAATTAGATTGAAGTGATGACTCATTAAATTAACTAGATATGATAAGAGTTTTAAACCTAATTTCTAACAAATGCCATAGACTCAAAAGATATGTTTACAACAGTTATTGAGCTGATTTGTTTTCTTTGTCAAAGTCCTAATGTGTTACTTTCACATGTTATTTTCTGAATTAAGCTATTTAATAAAATAGTAAAGGTTTGGGGTGAGGTTTGGCTTACTGTTTGATTTCTATTTTTAATTAGCATATACTTTGTGTATTATATTTCACTCAATATTTCAGTAAAAATATAGAAGACATAAACTGAGGCTCACTTAATCTTCCAAAATAGCCAAGGTATAATCTGAGCATTAGAAGGCAGCAAATCTCCAAATGTATAATTTTATGATCTCCAGGTTCTGAATTTCAACCCCATAGTTTTACTTCTCAAAGCTGGACCATGTTCCCTGCTTAAACTGTGCTGTCAGTCTAGCATTAATCATTGTCTGCCTCTGACAAGAAAAAAAAAAAAAACAAAGAAAAAAATCCAAGCAAAACAAACAGCCACATATAAACAAGCAAACAAAGACAAAAAACTACAAGCAAACATATTTTCTGGAAAGAAGGAGCATAAGAAATATATTAAATTCTTTTAACATTTGGCACGTTATTTGGTGTTGTGTAAACCTTACCTGTTACTGTAAGAAAGATTGTCTATGGCCCTAAATCCAGCCCAGCATTTAAGAACACAGTCATCTTTAAGTAAGTACATGATCTCATAGATTTTAGTAGGATTAATTTTTTGATATAAACTTTCAGAACTGATATTGCTCATGGTATCAGATGCAGTGTGTGTTTTGTATATCCTTTCAGTATTTAAGAAAATCCGTTATCTTTTTATGTATGTATTTTATTTGGCTTGATGACAGTAGATATCAGAAAGAAGCAAAAAGCTAATTTGTAAGAAATAGCACAAAGGGAAAGTAAACCTTAAATTAACTGCTGAAACATCCTAAATAAGAATAAAATGAGAAACAGGTGGGGATTTTTCCTAAACTAGTTCAAATCAATTTAGAAATTAATTTTAAAAAATCATGCATATAATTCTGTTTGTGAACTCAGAAGGAAACAAAAGGAAGGGCATTATATAATTATGCTTGATCCTTAGTAATTGTAATGCAAGAAAAGGCCTGCTTCACGGTTCATGTAGCACATTTTTTGATAGCATATTTAGAGAACTTAAATTCAAAGCCTATTCAAGACACAAAGACCATTCATAATCTATAAAAGACAAAGGAACAGAAGACTTTCAAATGTACAAAGTTGACCTATGGACAGTAAGTAAAAATAAAGTGTCAAAACAGTAAAGTAGTAAACAGAGGTCAAGCCATTGAACTTTGGTACTGAGTTGACATTTAAACAAACTGTGATGTCTCAATAAGACATCTTCATCAGTATAGTAGTGGACTGTGAGTGACGAAGTGAGGACACAATCAAGCCTTCCCTCAATGGAGGAATTTTAGAAAGGGTGAGAAGGAAATAGGGAAGATGATGGGGAAAAAAAGCAGAAGAAAGAAATTTAGGCTCACAGACAAACTAAATTTTGTCTTAAAAGTCTAGACAGTCTCTGGTGAAAACAAGATTACAAACAATAAAATAACCAATAAAAAACCCAATCAAAACACTGAAGCTAAATGACCAAACTGTAGAAACAATCGATCAAACACTCGAGTCGTAACAAAATTTCTGTATCACTGGTTACCATCTTTGCTTAGAGACACACTAGAAACAGTATAATTGAGAGTTCGTTGACAAGGGGCAGTCAGCAGGAAAAACATTCTTTATGGTGTGCAATTTATTGAAGTACTGTAGCATGCATCATTTAATTAACACTCTATATCAATTCCAAGGACTCTGCATTGTGGTACAGAACTAATTATTGGATTACAGTAAATGCCTTTTAAAATTTCTTTTAGAGACTTGAAAACTTTTTCAAATTAATTTATAATAATCTTTCTGCTTGTCATGCTATAGTAGTGAATTATAGGAGCAAGATTTTGAACCCTGTGATAAAACGTGTACTGCTCGATGTCACCTAGATTTTTCTTTTTAATAACTTTTATTTATTTATTTTATATTTTATTTATTTGTTTGTTTATTTATTTATTATTGTCAAGTTAATGCTAGCTTTCAGTACTGTTGTGTTAGTTAGGAGTATTTTATCAACTGGTAAATGTAAATGAAATACTGTGTGGATTACATGGATGGGTAGGAAGTCCTATCTTGGATTCAGCTTGTAACCCAGAATAGAAAGTTTTTGTATTTCAGACTATTACTAATGCATTCTATTGCTGTTTTGAGAACATTAGTCGAGGAAACCTTAATTTGGATTAATAACATATATAGTTCACATTATTTTTAACAGACATATTCTTTGAAATCAATTTGTATCTACAAGTAACTGAATCAAGTTGTATTGATTGGCTTTGAGGTAATCAGAAAAGGACCTGAAATAAGTTTTCTAGAAGCTAAATTTAAAAAACACATAGGATAACAGATATTAGATAGAATAATTTAAGTTCTTGCCTCTGGTGAACAAAAAAATGAAAGGCATTTTATTTTATTTTATTTTGTTTTATTTTATTTTATTTTATTTTATTTTATTTTATTTTATTTTATTTTATTTTATTTTATTTTATTTTATTTTATTTTATTTTATTTTATTTTATTTTATTTTATTTTATTTTATTTTATTTTATTTTATTATTTTATTTTATTTTATTTTATTTTACAACTGCAGGTGTGGATGCAACCCTAATATTAGTACGAAAGATAAGCATTACGTTTCCCTCCATACCGAGTCATGTGAGGGGTAAACATTTCTTCCATCTCAATCACAAGTGAGGCAGCACTTCCAAGTGGGTTTTATAGGGACTAAGATTGGCCAGAAGACATGAATATATGCATTTTTAGAAGTTGCACACCATCAAATTATTCTTTTGCCTTAGAAATGTACATAAATTGTGAGCACCAAGGCACTGAAAGATAGGTAGATCTTTAGAACAAATCCTTGATTTTCATTATACAGTAAAATGGAACACATAGTAATGTGCTGGGTATATCTAGATCAGTAAGACAGTATGAAGCAGGTTAATTTTCCTATTTTAAGTTTTTTTGTATTGTATAAATCTTCCTAGGACAACATCTATAAAAACCTTCGTATATGACTCTCTTTAATGCATTTGCCCTTTGCAAGACCTTTCAGAATCTTAAATTTTCTCCAAGAGAAAAATTGACTGAGAAATATCCTTTGTTTCTATCACCAGTAGGAATTAAGCTAGGGTCTTTTTCACTTTTAAGAGGAAGCACGAGTTCTTAGACAAAGTCTTTAATTTATGACAGTTGTTTGTCACTCTGATTGGTGGTTTAACCTTTCACTACACATTCTTCTTATACTCATCCAGTCTGTTCCTGCTTAGTGTCAGGGTTCCTGGGAGGTATTAAAACTAACTGTTACCTAAAGTCATATTATTAAAGTAGATATGCAACATAAGTGACTGTAGTGAGATAAACACAGTTATCAAAGAAATAATCTGTAAAAGTATTACTGCAAAAGTGATTTCATTTCCAGTTAATATTCTAGAAAAGCATTGTAGCTACTGCAGAGATTAATTTGGTCCTGATTCTGTAAATAAGGATTTGATATTCCACTATTTCTTCTTTCTATTAACAGAGCAAATGATTTGCTTAGTTAACTTGCTGATAAATCATTATGGAAGAAAGTTGTGTCTTCATTCAGTGTCTTATCCTATGTAGGACAAATATAATGAAAAGGTCCTTTGGGGGCTTAATATAAATAAGATTAAATGAAATCACATTACTTTTTCTTGAGAAAATCCACACCCCTTTTTATGTGGGTATTTCACATTATTCTCCAGCGGCTTAGGGACAACACAGTGCCTGGCTGCTCAGATTTTGTACTGAGGCAGATGTTTTCTCTGCTAAATTTGCTGCTTTTCACACAACCCATAGAACCTAAGAGCGTTTGCAGTGCTATATAAGCCAAAACATTAGCTCAATCAGCTTTCTCAGTTTCACCTCACCTTTCAGTCCCCTCTACAAAAAATGGTTACACAACAATAGTCACAAGCTCTGCCTAGGAAAAAACCCTATCTCATGTTTAATGAATTTCTGTCTCTTATTTAAAAGACTCTTTACTGAAAGATATTATCATTTTCCTTTAATTCTACATATATTTATACAATTATGTTACCTAAACAATGTACTGCTGATTTCTCAGAAAAGCAAAACAGCATGTAATCTTTGCTTTCAGGCAAAATCATGGTCGAGTCCTGATTATTTGTGCAGTTACAAAGTTATGACACTATTTTTGGAAGAGTTTTGAAGTTACTCATGATGGCTTTGTGGGAGAAGAAAAAAATAACTGAGATCTCAAAAAACAAACACTGGCATTTTTAAGAGACTTTTGTAGTAAGAAGCTTTTCAGAGAGGACTTTCCCAGTCATCAAACCCAGTCACTTTGCTTCAGAAAATACATCCACATGTAGCTGTGCTTGTATTTACTGTTACTAAAAACAGGTTGGCCTTGTCTTTCATGTTCTATCTCTTTAGAAATGCTGGTGGTAGAATTGGAAAAATTGCAGTAATTCTACCAGTTGTCTGCTTTTAAAAGTACATCTACTGTTAAAAGGCACTGACCATTGCTGAGGTCAACCACTGGTTATGCAGTGATTACGTTTTGAAAAACCTCCTGAATTGAAGACATTTGTGGTGACATCATGAAAAGGATTTCTCTCAAAGATAAGAAGATTGTGTACAGGTGGCTCTAGCAGATAGTCCAAACCTTTCAAGTATGTATAAGCCTTTTGAACTCATGGCCTGAGCGGAAACTACATCAAGTGTGGTGTTACACATGTGTAAATCTGCTTTGAGTCAAAGACGGGGGACTCTGACTAGCTTCTTATCCTAAAGTTTTCTGCATTGCAGTGGCATCCACAACTACAAAAAGGTACTCTTTATAAACTCATTAATTGGCAGACAACATACAGGTCCAAGACGAATAGAGATTAATGGGTTGAACAGTTTTCTGTTTTTTTTCAATTAATATTTTAATACAGCAAATCCCTTTGAAATTTTGCATTAATTACATATTTACTTGAGGGAGAATAAAGGATGTAAGATGCTCAGCTGTGGTTATATTAAAAATATAAAAAAGAAAACTAAATTTATTTTAAAAACAAAAGGAAATCAAAACTACTTTTAACCAGTTTTAGTATTTATTTTACATAATGGAAAGTAGAGTCAGCTACTATGAATGCAATTAACCATCCCAAAGTTGAGCATGTAGTATAAATTTATTATGTAGGCTCTTTTAATACCAAATGAAAAGAAACAGGCATTTCTAGGAAATGGTTCATCCTGAACTGTAATATATATTGAAGGGAAATATGATGAATCATCCCTGGAAATAATTGTCCCTTGACTCTTGGGAGATCCTAAATGAATAGTTTATATCAAATGATAGATAGCTAACATTAGGTGAGATTAAGTATATCCTGAATTTTGAATCCAAACCTTCAAAAAAAGTAACACTCAAAGTAAGATTTAAATGTTGGAATCTCTGGAGACTTTTCGAGTCTTTGATGCTGATTTACCAGGACCTTCTTTAGCATCATTTTAAAATTTACATCTAAATATAACAGTATTTGCTGCTGTTTCCTGACATATCATTTTCAAAATGCTTCTACAAAACGGCATAAAGTTTCCAGGAACTGCCTATATGTCATGGATGGAGTGATGCACTTCACTCATAAGGGAGAAACAACAAAGTTTAATAGTAAATGAAACAGTGGTTTAACAAGATTCAATGGCAAAGCACACTGGATTATTAAGTGCACAGAGGACGGGGTCAGATGAAACTGCCAGGGACACCCTCCCACTGAGTCATGAGGTTCAGAATGGACCTCCTTGCATTCTAAACACCTTCTCAGAGGGGAGTTTACATGGGGCTGGATCCAGACTTTGTACCAGACTTAGCGGCTTATGTCTAAAGGATTATATATGTGCAATCAGTGCTTTATATCAGCTAAGATTTCAAAGTTTAGTATGCTATTAATCACTTACTGAGAATCTGTTGCAGCAAGAAATCTCTCAACCTCAGGGAGTAAGGGATCTCTGCAGCAGGTGTAACCTTGAGAAGTGTACCTACTCAAGGGGCGATCCTGTCGTGCAGCCCACTGATGTGAAGGAGAGGTCAACAGGCTCCGGTCTGTCCACTATTTATGGAGTAAGATCATTGACTCATAGTTATATCTGCATATTGACTGCAGATGTTAGTTTCTTCCAATTTTGGCTTGAATCAGACCTTGACTGGTATTATGGTTAGGTGAGCACATTGTTCAGATTAGCCCTTGGCCATCTGTCTCACCCAAACCTACTTTGAGCCAGATACCATAATGAACAGATGTATCCATTACGGCTGCTACTGGTGGTTATCACTTCAGCAGGGTTACAGGAAATAAAGGTCAGTTTGGGAGGGGGAGAGCACACTACCACACTATACCTAAAAAATAAACTGGCTCATTGAATTATCACTTTAGTAACAGTGGTAGCTTTTGACTTGCTGCCAACAGAGTTGTGTGTTTTCGCAAAGATTGCTGGGTGTTATGCTCATGACTAGCTATGAACAAACTTTGAACCAAGTTTCACATTTCCTTGAAATAAATCTGAAAGAAACATTGATGTGCATTCATATTATGAAAGTTTTAGTAGTTTGGTAGTTATGACAAGCCAGAATTATTGGTAAATGACATAGACCTCTCAGTCACCTTGCAGGCTGTGTTTCAAGAAAATGTTTAGGGAAAAGAATGTTGAAGTTTAGAGCCTTCTCAGAGTATTATCATTGTAAATATAAAGAATTAAATTGATTGATGAATAATAACTAATTGTGCATATTAAGCCAAGTCCATTAAGCCAAGGCCATTATCAGTAAAATAAATTTATTGTTTTCTGAATCTTACACACAACTTTATTGCTACACAACTGTTACCATAAAGAAAATCTCCAGTAAAAACTATGAAAATGTTATTTATAAGAAAAACTAGTTCCTTCATAAAATATATTAATTGCAAAAAATATTAATAAAAACATCTATCTATAAAATAAAAAGTTTTATATCAGACTATATAAATAGCTAGTAGAACTATTTCTGATTGAAAAAAATATGCATAAACACATCTTTCTAAAGATCTTCTCCTGTGCAAAGTTTCTTACCTTATTAGTAGTAGATTAATTTTTACCAGTGCAAAGAACATGCAAGAAACTTTGCACGCTCTTTAATCATGCAAATTTTTTTTTTAGTTTGAAATTAAAATAACATTAACATCCCTGAATAAGATTGTGTTTGTGATTTAAGATTGCGATATCTTCTTTAGCTTCAGCTTCACAGCACACTGTTATAGACACCTAAGTCAGGAACCTAGCATGATACTTCTTTCTGTGTGACTTATGAACCAGTTTGCACCCAAATTTCAATTCACCAGCTCCAGACTATTGAAATGTGCAATATTCTGCTGGTGAGAATTAACCAGTGGAATACCTTACCAAAAAATATATTAAAACCTCCAAAGAATATTCAAATTAAGATTAAACATTTCTCTATAATGTGCATGGCGATTTACGTGAATGATGAAGGAAAATTGAAACTCTGTGGCCATCTTTGGTGGAAGCCATATGCATCTGTCACAGTGACTTTTCCTAAATTTAATATCAAGAAATCAATGTCTTATTTCAGAGAATAGTCATCACTCCACCTAATCAGTAAGTTATCTCTAAGAAATTCCACATTTCCCAGATCGAATATTTTCACAGATTGGTTGGGAAAATCAGCAAGTCAAGTATTATTTTCCTTCATTCAATGAGACATTTCAAATATTTAATGAAATGCTGAGCTGCATCTGATTTTCAAACAAAAAAATGTATTATTTTTTCAATTTAATTTTGTTCAGCACTACATTTCATTAATTATGCAGTTGTCTCATGATTAGAAAACTGAAATTTTTGCTGTGCATCCTTTTTCCTAGCATTTTATAAGTTACCAAAATGTTAAAAAATATTTGTCTTTTTTTGTCCAGTTGTAAGATTAAGGACTCGGGTTGCTCCAAGATGTTAATTGATACTCATAATTGGTTTTATGAGAATCCATAACTGAACAGTCCTATAAAGTGGAGAGAATATTCATCCTTTCACAGAATTTTATAGTCATTATCAATATATCTTCAGGGAAGATTCTGGCTATAAATGTATTTCTAATTTTAGATTATCTGCAGATTATGCTTTTGTTCATTGTTCTTTACTTAAACTATTTTAATTCAAATTGATCCCTGTGGAAATACTGGAGTCAGAAATCACAAATTATTTAGTAAATCATCAGTAAGATTGATAAAATCAATGTTTTTTCAGTTCTTATTTATTTTCATTTTTTATTTGTTATTGACACCACAAAGAAAGCACTTTAACAATAGCAAAAGTGATTTTTTTTTTTTTTAATTAGCATTTGAACAATGGTTATTCTGGTACCATAAAATATATTAAACTGCTATGCTAAAAGCAGCATTTTAAGAGCTGTTCTTACTAAATTACTGCTTATTATCATAGTAAAGTACTGCATGCAGAATACTGCTGCATCTGTAGTGTGAGTCATAACACAGGGAAATAAATATAGTACTATGTGGATAAAAACTCTCAATGAAGATCAAGATGTAGTGTAAAATGTACACATAATTAAAGAAATAAAGGTTTTAATTTATGTTTGGTCCTGCCCTTGCAAATACTAAGACATTTAAGCAACTTAGGAAATGTCCCTACTGCTTAATGAAGTATAGTGCAGTTACTCGTTTTTACATATAGAAGCAAAAACATTTTCATGTTATTGAGAAAACGTTGGACAGGATTTAGCAGCTTAAGTCTG